>NW_011890427.1:4271-8810 GCF_000151845.1 Pteropus vampyrus
GGGTGTGACCCAGCCCACGGCGGTGACCGGCCTTCCTGCACTGTTTCTTCCTTACCTGGCAGCTTGACTGTGGGTGCCCCGCCCTTGAATGGTCCAGGGTGCAGGATTCCGATGCGCGTGCCTGGCCCCTCCTCCAAATCCGTTCGGAGCCGGGGACGCGGTCAGGGCTCCGCATCCCGCTTGGACTGGTGCCCCGGAGTCTGCCAGCCCACCAAGGGCACGCAGAAGCCATGAGAACCACTGCCACTGTCCCTCACTTAACGGTCTTTGCAGAAGGCCGTTACAGGGTGTGGATCCCGGCCGGAAGCCGAGGGGTCGGGAACGCATTAACCTGCCGTCATGTGTTCTCCTGCCACAGGAGGCGGTGTCCTGTGATGGGGAAGAGCACGGGGACACGTTTTGTTGGGGGCGCGTTTTGATGGGGCTTGCTAGAAATCATCTGAAAGGAACTGACTTCTAGGGAGCAAGTGATCATGGGAGTGACCAGGGTGAGGCAGCGGACAAAAGTGAATGAAGTCCCCAGAGGGCAGGTGTCTGGCCGCCACGTTGCTGAGGGCCCGCGGGTGTGCGCCTCCACCAGGCATGTGGGGGGTTGTCAGAGGGAACCAGGAAGCAGAGGGGGTGCGATGACAGGGATCAACCCACAAATAAACCGGCACGCGTTCTGTGGACACCGTTGCAAGCAGGAGTCACTTACCTCCAGTGGACGAAACAGCTCTGATTTGCTTAAAGCAAGGCAGTCATCAGCTCACCTACCTGGGAATCAGAAGCAGGAACCTTACCTGGGGAAGAAGGTTCGAGTGATGTCACGGAAACTCGGTCTCCGCCCTGAGGTTTTGTTTTGGCGTCATCCTCTTCCCGAGGGTCGCCCCGCGGGGGCCTTTGGAGGCACAGACACCCCAGACCGCGGAAGGGTTTTGTGCCGCAGTTTCAGGCCAGGCTTGCATCGTGGGCTGGGCATCTAGCGGCCATGGCACACGGACTGCGGTCAGCCAGGCCGTGCTTCCCTGCTGCTCCTGGCTGGGACAGAGGGATTGAGTCTGTTCAGACCACTAAGGGGCCAGAGGGTTGGGGGTGCTGGTCCGCCAGAGAAAGGGTGGCATGTTCTCGCCTTAGGGAGAAGCGGGGCATCCCGTCCAGGCAGCCCCCCCACCGCTGGGGCAGCGATGCTGAATGAATCGGTGACCTAGTTATTTGTGAGGCTTCCTTAGCCAGAACCAACCCAGTTCATACCCACGTGTTACTCTTACTCGTGCTCATGGATGCATAGTAACACCTTCAAGTACACGGCAGAGTCAGCCACAGCAGAGTCAGGGGCGTTCCAGGGCAGAAGCTGTCGTGTGGGTGGGATAGGAGTGCGCGCGTGCTACACCCTTGCCAGACGCACAGAACGGCACAACGCGAAGAGTGAGCACCCCGGACCTGCCTGAATGCAGACATATCAGTGGTAACAAAGACACCGCACGAATGCGGACGGCGGTGACGGTGGCTTCGCTGGAAGGTACGCGGGGACTTCCTGTACGTTCTGCTCAGCTTTCCGGTTGATTTAAAACTAACTGCTCGAAAAAATAAGTATCAGTTAGAGAGGTAGCGTTAGCTGTCCTTATCTGATTATCGGCTCCTCCACCATGAGCACTCGGCGAGGGCGGGAAGGTGTCTGCTTCGCTCGCTGCGTATCCTGCACCTGTAACGTTGGAACTGGCATGTAGCAAAGGCTCCCACCCTCCGATCAGAAACCATTTGGGTCAGAAATGTTTGAGAATTAAGGACGTTTCTGATTTTAGAAAAGCAATAAGGTCCACAAAACATGCCCAGCATTATGGAACATCCCAGCTGAATCTGGGTCAGCGCTCCACAAACACATGCATAATTCTGCAGCAAAAAGATATGAATATTCACGCTGACACTATATATAGCCCCACATCAGTTCAGGTCAGCTTCAGCCTCCAAATGAGTTACAGAATATTTGCATTTGTTGAAAATTCATTTTTCATTTGGTAACTGGGACTTGACAGCAAAATCACCCAATTACTTATTTTTAAAGGCATGATTAATCCACTGCTCCTGGAATTTGTCAGGGTTGGAGGTCAGGGTCAGAGGGGGATGTGCTGACAGACCCCTAGGCTGGTCCTGTCCACCCCTAACCCTTCCCCCAGCTGCTCAGAGAGTCTCTGCGGCCGAGACCACCCCATCTCCCAGCGTCCCTGAGACCTGCCGTGACTGCGATTAGGTCTTCATCGTGTGGGACACAGCGCGAGCCCGCAACAGCAGCGTGATTTCGTCAACCCGAGAACAGAGAGCGAGGAGGGGTCCTCGTCTCGTGGGGACCTCCTCCCGCGGTCGGCAGACCTCCGCTTCTTGCGGTTTAAAATGCCCACGAGAGGGATGCGATGCAGGCGACGTCGCGCCCCGAGCCCCCCTCCTGCCCACCCCACTCCGCTTCGTTCACCAAACAGCACGAACGCAGCAGGAATACGGGGCACCGGCCAGACCCCCACAGCCCTGGCCTCTGAGTGGCCCCCGTGTCCCCGACCGGCGTCCTGGAGTTTTCTTCCCGAGTGGAGATTGTCGCGTGAGAGTTTCTGCCGCAGGCCAGGCGTGCGGGCGAAGCGCCGTGAGACGTCACTGCTGTCACCGCGGCGGCACCGCGCGCCTGCCATGGGGGCGAAGTGCCCCGCGGCGAGGACAGCGAGGCCAGGCATTCCTGGACGAAACCGGAGTGTCGCAGTCCGTCCTTTCCCAGCAGAGTGGACTCGCCGCGGGGCATCGGGCGGACAGTGTCTCCGGCAGAGGCGCGTGGCCCTGCGGAATCGTGGGGCGCGCGGAGCGGAGCCGAGGTCTGCCTTACGCGGCGTGGGGCTCCGCTGGTCACTCGGGGTGCCGGTTTGCACCCGCGCGGTGCACACTGACAAATGGAGGTGCCGAGCTCTGCTCCTCGTAATCGGTCTCTGGGGGAGGGGGGGACCCACCTGTCACCACGCACCCCGCCGAGGTGATGCGCCCTCGCAGGCAGCTTCTCAACCACACCTAGAGGAACATCTGTTTGGGGCACATCTTGACTTTGCACTAAGTTGCCTTCTATGAAATATTTATCCTGAGACCGTCCCTGCCGACTGATGAGTCTCAGCCCCTCGAGCCTCTCCTCCCTTCCCGGCTGCCTTTTGGGACAAGTCACAGATTCCCCAGAGCAGAGCTGCCTTCCACAGGGGTGGGTTTTCCCAGCCCCGCCTGCGTGCCCGCGCGCTCCTCCGCGCGCTCCTCCGTGCCCATCCTCATCGCCCGCCCGCCTCCCGCTCAGAATCCAGGTTGCTCTGCACTTGCTCCTGTGGACACGCGGGGCTCTGCTTTGTTTGCTCCGTCCACCATCTTACTTTCCTCGGCTCAGCCTCAGAAACGTCAGGCCAGCGCCATCCACTGCCATCCCCCAGCCCACCTGGGTCTGGTCGCTAATGGAGCAGCATCCCACTGGGCTGGGGACAGGCGACATGGGCCAAATTAATCCAAAGGGGAGAGAGAGAGATTGAGAATCAACGTACCAAAACTGCAGATGAGTCACACTTAGCTGTGAAGATATGTTTATTGCCTTTTTCTTAGAGGATTATTTTATTTTCAGGTGA
Organism: Pteropus vampyrus; assembly: GCF_000151845.1. Classification (NCBI taxonomy): domain Eukaryota; kingdom Metazoa; phylum Chordata; class Mammalia; order Chiroptera; family Pteropodidae; genus Pteropus; species Pteropus vampyrus. The sequence continues at coordinate 7,889 of NW_011890427.1, forward strand.
TAATGATTTCTATTTCCATTACAATGATAGTACTTGTGTAATCTGAGGCCTGGGGAATACACTTGGGATTAAATAATCTCTTCTAACCCAAAATTTTGTGATTCTGTTTGTCTCTCCCAATAATCCAGACATGGTTAAGAGTGACCTTGACACTGCAGGTTGCTTCTGGGACACTGGCGGGGAGACCAGGAAGAAGCTGGTTGACATTGATTTTGTCTCCCCCCCAAAGCAGATTTAAAAAAAAAAAAAAAAGAACCGAATGGGAACAGGAGCTTGAAAGCCCTGGGCGAGAACAGTGTTCTCTAATACCTACCGCTCTCTGATGAACCAAAGGGGACGAGGTTTAAGAGAGTAGCCTGACCTTGAACCCAGGTGGGTTTCGGGTCATGAAATTTCTACTTTCTGAAAACCCAAAGGTCTCTCACTCTTTGTCGAAGCATGAAAGGGGGTTTTCCTTAGTTTAGGCGCCGTCTGTGCTGCTGAGCGGGGGGACGCGGTGGTGAGGTAGAGCAGCCTGGTGATCGATGGCACAGGGTCCCCAGGGGGAGAGGCCAGGAGGTCATGAGGCCCCATGCCAGCGCTAGCCCCCCGTGCTGTGGCCTGGTTGTGGTCTGGCCTCTCTGCAACCCGGCCCCCCGCTTCTTCACTGGCCCCCCTCTTCTTCACCGTCATTTTCAAGACCACCAGGAAGGATGAACACCGCGGCAGACGGCGGTGCCCCTGACAGATGTCTGGTGTCAGCGTGAGGCCAGGCCCCTAGCTTCCCCGAGGCCCGTGAGCACTGGGGTGACTTCCCAGCCTCTCGGGGACCCAAAGGTAACAGCATCAGTCCCACGTCCTGTCCCTCAAGTGGCAAGAGGTCCGTTGCTTCTAGATAGAGGGTGGTGGTCACACCGGGATGTACATGCATCAGGTGAAGACA
>NW_011890427.1:9600-14394 GCF_000151845.1 Pteropus vampyrus
AAAGGGGACGAGGTTTAAGAGAATAGCCTGACCTTGAACCCAGGTGGGTTTCGGGTCATGAAATTTCTACTTTCTGAAAACCCAAAGGTCTCTCACTCTTTGTCGAAGCATGAAAGGGGGTTTTCCTTAGTTTAGGCGCCGTCTGTGCTGCTGAGCGGGGGAACGCGGTGGTGAGGTAGAGCAGCCTGGTGATCGATGGCACAGGGTCCCCAGGGGGAGAGGCCAGGAGGTCGTGAGGCCCCATGCCAGCGCTAGCCCCCCGTGCTGCGGCCTGGTTGTGGTCTGGCCTCTCTGCAACCCGGCCTCCCGCTTCTTCACTGGCCCCCCCTCTTCTTCACCGTCATTTTCAAGACCACCAGGAAGGATGAACACCGCGGCAGATGGCGGTACCCCTGACAGATGTCTGGTGTCAGCGTGAGGCCAGGCCCCTAGCTTCCCTGAGGCCCGTGAGCACTGGGGTGACTTCCCAGCCTCTCGGGGACCCAAAGGTAACAGCATTAGTCCCACGTCCTGTCCCTCAAGTGGCAAGAGGTCCGTTGCTTCTAGATAGAGGGTGGTGGTCACACCGGGATGTACATGCATCAGGTGAAGACACGACATCCCCGCAGGTCCGGGGACCCCGGGTCTCCCTGAGGGCGCCCCCTCTCTGTCAGTTCAGTGCGGTCCCTGGCGTTTTCTCAGTTACCCCTGCAACCAACCATGAGTGTCGTGAGTGGGGGCTGGTGTCGTGCCACCCCGAGTGCTGGCCTTGGCAAATCCTTCCATTTTCTTCCTGCGGGCCGGTTTTACAGTTTTCTGTTCCTGGCTGTTTACCTCTCAACTCTCAGTCTAAACAATGCACAAATGGTATCAAGCAAGGCCTGTTAGACCTGGCCCAGCAGAGAAAGGCCAGGAGTGGGTCTCAGGCCAGGGTTGGTTGATGTCCTCCTCTCTGGGAATGGAGCCCTGGGCACAAAGGGTCAGAGTCAGCTGGTCTCAAATTTTGGGGTGCACCACACCACTCCGGGAGCCAGCTGCAGAGGCAGGTTCATGGCCCCAGGGGTTTCTGCTGTAGTCGTCCCGGCCTGGGGTGTAACAGAGCGAGCATGACGTGAGAACGGTGCGGGGGTTCCAGCCTACGTTGGAGCCGGCCCGCCATATTAAGTCCTTGTCCTCTGTCCTTTTCTGAGACACCCCTTCTCTCTGGGCTGACAATCATGGCCACGCCTCTGGTTACACAGAACGACTCACTGTGGGAGAAGAAAGGGCGAACTTTGTCATCTAGCCTTGGAAAGTGGCACGTGCAGAGTCTTTCGTGTGTGCCTGCAAGACACTTCAAAGTCACTCTGCGGCCATGACACAAAGAGAGGACGGGCTTCACAATGCCTCCCTCCGCGTTTCATCCACCAATGTCACTTTCGAGACTTTATGTCACCCAGGCACCTCGAGGTTTAGGGGAAATAAAGGAGGTCCTTCAGTCTTATTTCTGCCTCAGAATTGTCGGTAACCTTTGTCCAAGGGTTTTTAAGGTGGAGTATCTGTGTGTTCTCTACCTAGAGAGCTAAACTTTCTAAAACCTCCTCTCTTCATCTCTGTGAAACTAAATAGCTCATGCTGGAAAGGCTGGGGCTTCCTTAGCTGAGAACTGAAATGCTATTCTCTTTATGCTCATGTTTATTTCCGGGCAGTGAGCTTGGTTAAGCAAGAGAAAATAAAAACTTTGGATGAAATATGTTATTTATAGTGAATGCAAAGCATCATTATTATCAATTCTTGTTACAAAATCCACAGGGAAAAAAAATCCTTTTTGTTATTTAAATATGGCACAGATACATTGAGAAATAGTACAGATGTTAGCTCACAGCCTCTCAGCTGCATCCTGGAGAACCATTATTATGTTTCATTCTTATTTGGAATTACTTGTATAGGCTCTGTATTTCTGGATGAAATTCAAATCAGGGAACACCAGTGAATTGAGATGATTGATTATACACACACACACACACATACATACATATATACACACACATACATACATACATAATTTTGGAATTGGAATAGCAATAGAGATACTTACCTCTCAGAGAAAAATCCAGCAAACTTATTGCCGTGTGAGTGGGCTTGATGTATAATGCTTATTACTTAACTAGATATGCCAAAAATGCACATAATTTGTTTCAGAGGTGAACCGACCTAGCCTTCGACCGGTATCTAAATTTGTTTTGAAAATATCTGTGTCATTTTTGAAAATCCGAAATGTGAATATCCCGATCTTTGAAATATCTGGCTTCAAGCCGTAGGCGTTGAAAGGAAGCCCGCGCTGGCATTATTCCTCCCGGGCCTGTGTTTGGTGCTCTTGCATAACTCCTGTCTTCTTTGTCTAGGTCTCATTGATGGGAGGCTTTATCTGCAATGTGAGGACAGAGGGTAGTAGTATGTACTTCGTGAGCTCTTTGAATGCAGGTGGCACGCGCATGTGTGTGATGGGGACATGTTCGTGGCTTCTCTCCCATTTTTGACTGGTGTAGAGCCAGTGACCTAGTCTGACCCTGTCATTTTGGAGATGAAATCAAGGCGAAGGGAGACTAGCTGATTCTCTGTGGACCAGGGAGTTATAGCAGGTGACCCCAGGCATCGAATCTAAGTTTCCCGTTTTGCCGAGTCCATATCCTAATTGTTGTCACAACACAGCCATTGGCTGTCCCCCTCCTCTATAATAAAATAGGATTGTCTTGATCATCTTCTTAATTTTTCTTCTGTCCCAGCCTCAACATGTGGACTTTTTTCAAGCCTGGGTTAAAGGCCTTAAACTCCCGACTCTGCTTCACTTAGATCTCCAAATCAGCTTTCTCCTTTTCCCTCAGCCCCGATTCACCTGGATGAGTCTAGTCTCATCCTGTCACCTGTCAACAAAAGGCCGGTTATGAAGGTTTTCCAGGATAGCAGCTGCAATTCACTCTTCACAATAATCACATCTAAGGGGAAAATGGATTGTCAGCTTCAGGGCTATATCCAATATTACTTTACATCATGGCCACTGGCCCTTCCATCTCAAAATGCATCAGGCAGTGCCTAAGTCAGCTGATGGAATACATTAAAAAGTGACAAAAAATACTCTCGAATAGAACAAATCCTTATTGACCATCTTCTGTGTATTAAGCGCTATACTTGGTGGCACAGGACGTAGAAAAAAGGGTAAGATACAGTCACGCTCCCTTACAGTCCCAGGAAGCCGAAAAAAATGCCCTTGAAAAAGAAAGATAATATCCACAGGGAGACCACATTTAAGAATCACGTGGTCAGAGGAGGACAGTGAGGTCTGGAAAAGCCTTCTGGGAAAAATCTCAAACTAGATGTTGAAGAATGAGTATCGCGTTCGGGGGTGGGTGGAGGCGGTGAGGTGCGTTTGGACCAGTGTCATCGTGGGTCGCTCTGGAAGCGCACGCACGTCACACGGCCACTCCAGACGCGTTCGTGGGCTCCGCCCGTCGTCGCGCATCTCGTTTCTCTCACCGAGAGAAAGCGCTGAGAAACTCACGCATCGTTGTACGCTCAAGTATCACAGGCCTGTTTGACTGCGACGGAACCTGTGTGCTCTGTCGCTTCAGAGTTCCGGCCACGTGGCACTCGCACGAGCGTCCCTGTGTTGGGCCCTAACGGGCAGGTGAACAGCAAACAAACAAACAAACAAACAAATCGGTCATGCGGCACGGAGAATTGAGAACCACGCCTCGCTTGTTCTTCAGAGGCAGTTTAAGGGCTTTTCCGCGCGTTCGGTCGGCACGGAGCCGCGTCTCAGCTCTAGCGTCACTGCTCGCTCCCGGTCACGTTAGCCCATCACCGAGCAGAGAACGCTTATCTCTGTGGCATCCGACCGTCTTCCAGCATGACGGTGACACGAAAGGGGTGCGGGGCACAGCAGGGAGCAGAGGGAAGGGTGGGCTGAGGACACACAGGCAGACAGACGGCAAGAAGTGGGGGAGAGAGGCGGGCGCCACCTATGGCGTGTGGAAGCCGTGAGTGGCGCTGCGGCCCGGGAGCGGGTCTCGCTCCGCGGCGTCTCCCGGACAGCGCGCGGGTCACTCCGCGACGGGGCGTCTCGCCCAGGGCTTGAAGCGAGTCGCTCGTGTGCCACCGTTTTGTCGTTGCCGTGAGTCTCTCTCTCTCTCGTGTTTTCATTTCGTCGTTGTCCCCGCTCGTGGCGCCTCCTGTTCGGAGGCCGTCTTCATCCGCGGACCTTTCCTCTTCTCGTTTCAGAGGACTACGCGCTGCACGGCCCGGTTTTCGTTCAAGAACCAAGTCACGTCACGTTCCCACTGGACTCTGAGGAGAAAAACGTGAAGCTCAACTGCGACGTGACAGGGAATCCAGAGCCTCGCATCAGGTGCGTAGACCGCGCGCGCGCGTTTCCTCGTGCCGTTTCCGTCACTGAGTCCGCAAATGCCGACTGCCCGAGAAGCTTCTGGACGGCATCATGGGATGTCCCGAGATGCTGACGAGACGGTGGCGCGCGTGGAAAGTTTAGTACCCGACTTCTGTTTCAGGCAGTACTGGGAATTAAACAAATTAAAAAAAAAAAAATTTTTTTTTAATGCGTGAATAATCTGGCAGGAAAGTAAGAAGTACACAGAAGTCAGAAAGTAACTGGCTTGGGAACCCAGAGACGAAAACTGGACACTGTCAGTGGTCGATGGGTTGTGTGAACCAGAGTTTGGGTTTTGCAGCCTCACGGAGAAGGGGGCTCACAAGACACATCCTAGACTCGACCAGGAGGAGAGGCTAACGTGAGAGTGCCCCCCAGAATAGAGCTGAGTC
>NW_011890428.1:0-1834 GCF_000151845.1 Pteropus vampyrus
GTCCATGCCCTCGGCTCTGTACTTGGCTGACGTGAAATCATCGCAAATGCATCTTCCTCCTCCTCTCTGCCTGCCGGAATCTCGCGCCTGCTCAGAGGAGTGGACGTCGGCGGGGGCAGGGGGGAGCCGTCAGCGGTCTCCGGCACGGCCCGTGCTGTCCCGCACCTGCCCCTGGCCCCCTTCGCTCTCGTCTGTCGGGCACCACGACACGCCCCGGGGTTGTTGTCCACCTGGTGTGTCTGCTTCCAGCCTGGGTTCCAGCGCCACCCGCTCCAGGAGCCTTTCCGTCCGTCCGCGTCTGACCTGCCACCCCGGGCCCTTCACCCTCGCCCTTCGTGACCGCTCTCCCTTGATGGGGCCTCGTTCCTGTCACTGTGTCTGCTCCTCAGAGGGGCACCCATGGAGTCGGACCGACAGGCGTCTCAGATCTGCCAAGTGCCACCTGTGGGTCTCTGAGCTGACATCTCTGGGCCTTGGCTGTCCCATCTGCGAAGAGGAGACGCCCATTTGCGAGGTGGCTGGGACTGGGTGGGACTGTGCCCCTGGCATGCGGCAGGTGCTCACTGAACATCTGTGACCCGTGGCGCAGGGCGTGGCCTGCGGTCCTCCGTGTCCAGGGCAGAGAGGAAGAGGCAGGAGTGTGAGTAGGCAGGGACAGGTGACGCCTGCAAGCCAGCAAGGTGTGTCGGGGACGCCGGGCCCCTCCAGCTGGGAGCAGAAGTAGGTGGCTCTGGAAGGGAGACGAGGGCCAGTCTGTGAAGCCAGACAAGGACTTTGGAGCCCACGGCCATGTGCGCGCATGGGTGTGCATGCATGCGTGTATGTGTGTGCATGTGCGCATCCATGCGCATGTGTGCATTCGCTTGTGTGTGCTTGCATACACAGTGAGAGTATACACGTGATCTCACATATGTGCATGCATGTGCACACACGTGTGTACACGTGTGCATGTCCGTGTGTGCGTGAGCGAGTGTGTATGTGTATGGATGTGTGCACACACGTGTGTATGCGTGTGTGCTTGCGTGTGCATGCATGTGCACGTGTATGTACGAGTGTGCACATCACTTTTTTATTAATCACTGTTCCAGATCCATCATTAGTCATCGTCACCAAAATGTCCAGACGGTGGGCAGTGGCCAGGGTTTGATACCCAAGAAATGGTTGTGCAGAGTCTGTTCTCTGTCACCTCGCTCTTTCTTGGTTCTCCCTGTGTCACCCAAGCTGGTCTCGGCCTCTGCCCTGCCCCCCCCGTCTCTCCTTTCTATTTTTTTAATTGAAGTAAGATGGGGATCACATTGTATTAGTTTCAGGTGTGCAGCGTGATGCTTTGATTTTTGTGGTGACTACGGAGTGGTCATCGCAGTCAGTCCGGTCACCGCCCGTCACCATACCGTTGGCCCTGTCCCCATTTTGTCCCCGTATGGCAGCCATAGCTTGTTCTCTGCATCTAGGAGTCCATTTGTGTTTTGTTGTTTGTTAGTTTTGCGTCTTAGATGGCACACGAGTGTGCTCCCGTGGTGTTTGTCCGGCTCACCGCCCTCTGGGCTTCCGCGGAGGGTGCCCCGACACCGTGAGAAAGCGCCCGTCCCGGACAGCTGGGTTGGGGACCGTCCTTGCCAGAAGCCGAGGTTCCCTTTGTGCCTCATCGCTGATAGCAGGGCCGGGCCGAGTAGCCGCGGACTCGGTGAAGTGACCACCGTCCGGGACTTGCATCTGGGGCTGGACCCCCGGCTGGCGTGGGGCTCAGGTTGGGGCGGCGTTTCCTCTCTGTGGGGTGAAGGCCCCATGGGGAGAAGGCCTTGTGGGGGGAGCGCCCGTGGGGGGGAGGCCCCGT
>NW_011890428.1:3219-4609 GCF_000151845.1 Pteropus vampyrus
CACCTCTGGCCAGGATTCCTGGGTCTCGTGCAGGGCTGACAGCACGTCCCGGGGAGCCCGCGCTGGGCTCTGGGCTGCTGCTGGTTTCGGACACCACACCGTTCACCCCTGTAAAGCGTATGGTTCAGTGACTCTCACGCAGCCAACGTGAGAACGTCTTCTCCCGCCATGAAGAAGCCCTACCCTTTATCCATCGTCACCCCGCCGGCCCTGGGCAGCCACTGCCTCGCATGTCTGCAGCTCTGCCTGCCCAGGGCGTCCCCTTGTGTCCCTGAGCTCACCTCTGCAGACCGCGCACACCTGACTGTCTCGGACAGGGAGTAGACGACCCCCTGCCCCTCTTCCTCCTTCCCTCCTTCCCTCCTTCCCTCCTTCCCTCCTTCCCTCCTGTCCTCTGGTCTCTTTAGCACAGACTGAAACTCAGTGTAGCGGCTCTTAATCTTTCCGGGACCGAGGAAGGACGGGGCGCAGGGTTTAGCCGCTTCGTCTGTGAAGTGCTCCGGGGGCGGTGGAGCGGAAGCCCGGCTGTCGTTGGTTTTCCTTCGTCGTGGCCAACGAGCGTCACTTTCCCAGGTTTTCTTCTTAATCTGGTCCCTCAGTAGCAAAGTCAGACTTGAGAGGAAGACGTTGCACCCCTGCTCTTAGCATGACGCCGGCCAGGCGAGCCGTCCTCCGTTCACGAGAACGGGGGCTCAGAGAGGCTGGACGGGGGGACGCGGCCCGGAGCCCAGGGCCCTCGCTTTGGGGCTGGGGTCGCCCCCCACCCCCCGTCGGTGAGGCGAGGGGTGCTCAGCCCCCCGTGCCCACTCACACACCTGGTTCAGGCTCCTTGGTCCAGCACTCTGCAGACACACGCCCCCTGCTTCAGACGAGGGGCCGGTACGCCTCCCCGGCTCAGGGGGAGTGGAACCACTCAGCAGATGCCAGGAGCAGGCGTCCGCCCTCGAGCGGGGGGTGCGGGTATGAGGCGTCGGTTCCCGTTCCCAGCCCGTCGGCTGAGGGCGGGCGCTCAACACCGACCCCCGGCTGCCAAAGGTGACGGGCACCGCACCCCAGCAACGCGGGCAGCAGCTCAGCACCCGGAGCCCCGCAGAAGCCTGCTCGGCAGCACCTGTCGGGGTGCTGACACGTTAAACTCGTCGGCCCAGGGATTCTGCTCCCGAGAATCTATTTTAAAGAATTTGTCCAAAGTACGAGAAAAGCTCTAGGCATGAAAACGTTCATTATAGCAGCATTTAAGATGTCAAAATTCAAACAGGAGTGGAGGTGACTATGTGGCGTCGGGGTTTTCCGTGGGGCCGGGTCTCCGTGGTGGGCAGCCGTGCGGTCCGCTAAGGATGGTGTTCAGGGCTGCGCACAACTGCGGGGCCGGACATGGACGGGAGCACGG
>NW_011890428.1:8319-8736 GCF_000151845.1 Pteropus vampyrus
GCGGAAGGCCCGGCGGCCGCAGGGCGCACGCATAAAGCAGGGGACCGCGCGGAAATCAGCGGCTTCGGTTAAAATAGTCGGTCTGCCGCCAGCATTTTGAGTCGGCAGCGTTTTTTTTTTAAAGTTCAATCATTGCTTTCCTTAAATATCTCCCCGGCTATTACTCACTTATGTGTTTTTGCTCATCCCTCAGTGCAGATAGTTCTGGGCGGCCGTCATGACTTCGGTTTTTAAATACGAGAAGATTTTTGTCTTCTGCGTGTGTTCAGCTAAGCCCTCCTTCCCCCCGCCCCACGGTCACGAGCCGTGAGTATTTATTTACCCACTGACAACTTTAGCTGACATTTTAGCGGGCGTCAGGCCTTTCTCAGAGGTGAGGCTCGGCTTTGAAAACGGCCGCCCGTGTTGGGAGCGAGC
>NW_011890428.1:11476-12279 GCF_000151845.1 Pteropus vampyrus
CGTCCGTGGCGAGCTGGCCCGGGCCGCACAGCGGTGCTCGCCGGCCTGCCGGTGACCTTTCCGTGCATTTACATTTCGTCGCCACGTGCACGAGCTACCCGAAGGCTCCTCGTGCATAATGGCCCAGTGTGCGGGGTCGCGCCACCAGGCTGCAGGGGCCGGCTCCGACACGTCCTGCTCCTTTGTCGCATGGTAATCTTTATCACCCGAGGAGACCTTTGGCTTAGCTCACGTTCCCTTCCTTTTGAGAAGCGAAGGCCTCGGACGTGACCCCGCATGCCTCGTTCACAGCCGCACGCACACGAAGCCCGCACGCAGAGCTGCCCCCGCCCCCTGCCCACGGCGGGGCCTGACCGGGACGGCCTGAACCAGGGACAGGCCACAGGACACAGGGCTCTGAGGGGCCGTGCTTAGCAAAAGGAGACCAGCCGAGTGGTGTGCGTGCGTGTGTGTGTGTGTGCGTGTGTGCATCTGTTGCTCGGTGTGCCTGTGTGCGAGCATGTGTGTGCGTGTGTGCATGTGTGTCTGTGTGTCTGGGCATCTACATGTGTGTGCATCGGCATGTGTCTTCTGTGTGCACATGCATGCACATGCACATCTGCGCATGTGTGTGTGCATGTGCGTGCATGTGCGTGCATCTCTGTGTGCGTGTGTGCACATGGGCACATGTGTGTGCGTATGTGTATCCGAATGTGTGTGCATCTGTACATGTGTGTCTTGTGTGCACACACATATGTGTGTACGCACATCTGTGCATGTGTATGCGTGTGTGCATGTGTGCATGTGTATGCGTGTGTGCGTGC
>NW_011890429.1:0-1825 GCF_000151845.1 Pteropus vampyrus
TCACGTGTCTCAGTGAAGCCGGCCCCCTTCCCCACCCTGAGGGCACTGGGGCCCACGGCCGGGGCAGCGAGGTGGGGCCGCAGTCCAGAATCTTCAGCTGGGCCTGGGAGTGGGTTTCACCCATGCAGCCACCCTCTGTGTGGATTCCAGGGAGCCCCTGGGGTGCAGGGCGGAGACCTCGGCGCCATAGCCTCCCGTAGGCAGCGCTTGGGAGGTGCCCACTGATGCAGCAGACACTTTGGGGCTCACCCTGCCGGCAGTCCAAGCGCCTCCAGTGCGCCCGATGGCCATTCCTGCTGCAGAACAAGCTCCGCTCACTGACGAAGCCTCCGTCACTCGCCGCGTGCGCAGACGGCGGCGACAGCTGATGACGAAACTGAACAGGCAGGGCTCAGCGGTCAGGGCTGGACCGGCCTCCCACACGGGGCCGGGCAGTGATCTGAAGGCAGAGCCGCCCCGGGACGAGCAAGGAGCCTCTGCAATGACGAAGGCGTGACGGCGTGTCTACACAGTGGCACGGGGAGCCAGCTGTCCCCAAGTGGGAGGATGTGGGGTGGACGAGGAGCTGTGGCCCTGCAGGGGCCAGCCTGCGTCGTCTCCTGGGACTGACGAGGGCCACCTCCTGGGAGTCGAGACTCCGGAGCAGAAGAGGCTGCCGGGCACCGAAGCCTGGTCCCCTTTTGCTGTGCATGGCCCCCCAGCTCCCTGAACGCAGGCCACTGCTGTAGAAGGGGTCCCAGGTGGGGTGTCAGCCCCGCGGCGGCCTGGACTGTGCTCTGGCCCCGCAGATACCCGGGGGCACCTGGGGGTACCCCAGTTGCCAGTAGGAGCCCCTGTGCTTTGCTACTGGGGGCGGGGTGGGAGAAGCCGTGTCCCCGGCCCCCTGCCTGAGTGTCCCTCCCCACCTGCAGCTCCTCCCAGAGGGCGGGGGAGGGCGGGAGCACGACCCCCCTCGGCGCCCCCACCACCCCGCGATGGCCTCACGCCTGGCCTTTCTCCCCCGGAATCTCAGGCCGGGCTGGGTTTTCTCTGCCGACTGCGACAGTGCTCGACCACGTCCTCCTTCAGCCAGCTGCCCGGCCAACCCGCCCGTGTGGGACGGAGCTTCTGATCGGCGGGAGCGGAGCCTGGGGCAGGTGGGCCGGCCTCGGAACCGGGACACGGGGTGCGGGTGGCGAGACCTCCCCAGGTGAGCCGTCGGCCAGCTGGACACCGAGACCCAGCCAGGGCATCGGGGGCTGCCGCAAGCACCAGGCAGACGCTCAGGGCCCCAAGCCACTGAGGCCACGGTGTTTGTCACGCAGCGGAACAGTGGGAAGTGACCGCCGGTGGGAAGTTACTCCACCTCAGAGGATTCTCTCCGTGGAGGACGCCGCCCCCCCACGCTCCAGCGGGGACCAGAGGTCGCCAGGCAGACACAGGGGCGCCGTGGGGGGTGACGCTGCCTCCGCCCGTGTGGACGTTCACGCTGGGCGACCCCGCCTTGCGCGTCCACTGGCTTCGCTAAACTCTGCGAAGCGGACACGGCTGCAGTAGGTGGGGTGTCCCCAAACCAAACGAGGTGACCCAGGACCTTGGACCAGGCCCGGGAGACCACAGCTGAGGTGCCTCCAGGGAAATAAGTGATCACTTTTCTTATGGAAACATTCGTGTTGAATGGGCGCCTCGCTGCGCCGGCCACGAGCACCGCGTGACTGAGGCCACGGGCGGCCACGGGTGCCGCCTCCGTGTGCAGACGGACAGCGTGCGGCGCCCTCTGCTCCTGTCACCGACGGGGACTTCACCGATGTGCTTCGCGTGTCGCTTTTTAAGGAGCTTCCTGGAG
>NW_011890429.1:3880-12728 GCF_000151845.1 Pteropus vampyrus
TGAGCCCCTCCTGACCAGGGGCAAGACGTGGGGTTCAGAAGGTCAGTCATGTGTCCCTAGCCCTGAGCTTCAAGGGTCTGCACTTACCTGTGGATGTCCCCATTCCCAAGGGAGTATGACAGTAAATGACACCTGAAAATCGAGAGCAGGGCCTTGAAGACACTGGCACCCCAGGGTCACAGCAGCATTTTTCACGATAGCGACAGTGGAAGCAGCCTGGGTGTCCACTGACGGGCGATGTGGACCACTCGTGCAGTGGGAGGTGACTGAGGCCTAAACAGGAGGGACACTTGGAGCAGGCCGCCACACGGGTGAGCCTGGAGGGCTCTGCTGAGTGAGATAAGCCAGGACTCCGTGTGACGTCATGCACACAGGGTCCCTAGGGACTCAGAGTCACAGAGACAGAAAGGTCGAGGTTCCCAGCACCTTCCAGGTGTGCCACCAACCTGACCACCGGGGCCAGGACGCACAGGCTCTAGGACACCCCAGCGGGGCTGCCTTTCCGCCACTGGTCCGGCAGTCAGCGAGGTCAGCCAGGAGGAGCGATTCCCAGAGAGCCTTCCAGAAGATTTCTAGAGGCGGCTTATTCTCATGGAGCTGTTGATAAAAAGCACAAAACCCTGGCCAGGAGACTATGGGGGGATACGTGTGTGTGACTATGGAATGTGTGCACATGTGCGCATGTGTGACTATGGAGTGTACATGTGTGTGCACGTCTGTGTGTGACTATGGAGTGTACACGTGTGTGCACGTCTGTGTGTGTGACTATGGAGTGTACATGTGTGCACATGTCTGCGTGTGTGACTATGGAGTATACACGTGTGTGCACGTCTGCGTGCATGTGGGATTTTGATGTGTACACACGTGTGTGCTGTGTGTGCGGTTATGGTGCACACGTGTGTGCACATCTGCGTGTGTGGCTATGGAGTGTACACGTGTGTGCACGTCTGCATGTGGGATTTTGATGTGCACACACGTGTGTGCGCGTGTGCTGTGTGTGACAGGGAGAGACGGAGGCTGAGAACGAGAGAGAAGTTGTAAATCGCCCCCCCCCCAGCTGGCGAGAGCTACTCTAAGTAAAACGTCTTATTCATTTACACTCTGGCTGCTCACGCGCGAGCCCCACGCACACTCGGGGAAACGAGGCCCCCAGACTCACAGCTGCTGCGTGGGGCACACGGGGGGTGTTGGCCATGGAAAGACCACCGCTGAGCCTGGCGCTGGCAGCTCGGGGACGCCCCGCCACACCAGCTGGGCCCTGGGCGCTGGGCGTGTCCCCCGCCCCCGTCACATCGGTGCCCCCTCAGCGCTGTGGTCCCTCCTTCGTGAAGTGAAACTACTGCCACGTTCACGTGAGGTCATTTTGAAAATCACGCTGCATAAAAACCTGAGAAAAATACGGACGACAAAACTGACAGGGATGTCCTCTGGGTTTTTTAGGTCAGAGGCCGTGACGGAAGGGTTGACTTTTGATTTTTGTGGAACTCAGGTAAAATAAAAACTTATGAATTAGCAGCTCCCTCCGACCCGCTCGCCCACAGCTGAGCTGAGCAGCTTTGACCGTGAAACCCCGTGTGAGGTCACGGCCGCGCCCGCCAGCGCGCGAAGCCCCGTGGACGCCGAGGCAGAGCCTCGCTCTCCTCTGGAGCCCGCTCTCCCGGCGTCTCCAGGGGCAGGACCAGGACGAGCGGCGTTTAAGTGGGGACACGTCGCCGCACCCCCGGGCGCCCGGCAGCCGGCTCTCAGGCGTGCGTGTGACTTGTCCAAGCTCTGCTCACCTGGCCGACGGTGACCCCATGTGCTCGGGGACCAGACTCGCGATGGGTGCTCTGCGGACACCTGGCGAGTCACCGTCCGCTCACGTCGCTGTGACGCTCCGTCCCGCAGGGACGGCGGGGGACAACGTCCAGCCTTCTGCTTCCTGGAGGTCGCCTTCGTCTGCATGTAGCACTCATGCAGCACTCATGCGCTGACGATCATTCCTATCGACAATGTCTTTAGTTTCGTAAATAATAAAGGCAGAGTGAAACACGAAGCAGCTCTCCCAAGCCTTCGAGCAGAGAAACCATTTCTTCAGGCTGGATCTTCCCGAGCTTCGCTGTGTCCGAGGAGACAAACAGGGCCTCGGCCCCAGCGGGGTGTGCTGCCCACACCCCGGGGCGGCTGCCCAGAGCGGTGGACCACAGGGCGCCAGGACACCAAGACAGGCAAGCCCATCGGGACGGCCACACGCTCGGGGCCCCGGGGCCAGACAGCCAGCCGCGCCTCCCCGTGGACACACTCGCCACCCCTGGAAGGTGGCCTTGGGCTGATGCTGTTCACTCGCCTGCTGGCCTGGGCTCTGCTCCAGCCAAACCCAGACCCCTGCCTCCCCCGCCTACCTGTAAAGTCAGAGGCACACGATGGCGTCACGGTCCGACTGGGGCGGCAGCTCGCTCTCTAAACGAGCCCCAAAGCGAAGAGGCCAGGAGCGAGGCCCGAACGCAGCGGGCAAGGCTCCCGTCCCGGGCCACCCGCAGCTTCCACCTGTCGCGTGCCCCAGCCTCTCGCTGACGCGACGCCCACGCAGAAGTCCCCGTCTGAACAGAAGCGCAGCCGCAGAGGGGAGGCCGCTCCCTCCGACTCCAACTCCACCGTTTCTGACCTCGGAGCAGAGACGCCACCTGTAGCCGCGGGCAACCGACTCCGTGCCCCGCACCCCGCACCCCGCGTGCTGAGTGTCCCTGGGAAAGGAAGCACTCTGCTGTCCAAGGCCGGCTGTCGCTGCGCACACATCGGTGTGACGACGGGAAGGGGCAGGAGGGGCCAGGAAGTGGCCTGCACGCCCCCAAAGGCCGCCCGCGACAGGTCATGTCTGTTAAGGCTGGAAACAGACTCTGACCGCTGGAGTCACTAAATTATAAAAGTGCCAGAAATCCCCAAAGAGAGAGGTCAAGTTAGAAAAGCATAATTATTGCAAAGCAGCAGAAGGAATCTAATGTGCATGGAAATGTCCCCGATCCCGAGGGCAGATGCTGGGACTGTCTGTCATGGGACCTGCCCAGGGTCCGTCCCTACTTTTTATTTCCTGGGGTCTCCGTGGTGACAGGAAGCCCCCAAAGCGGATCACCAATGCAGAGATTAAGTTGTTTAAGACGTCCTAAGACTCTTAATTCATATTTTATAAGACCGTGCATTTGGAGGGTGATCAACTGAGATTTAATTGGGTTAGACGTTATCATTTTAAATTTTAAATAACTGCACAAAGACGATGTTTGAAGTCTCCCATGCCTCGTCAGTCAGCGCTGGGACACTGTCTTGGCCTCCGAGGGACCAGGCATGGCTCAGCGTGTGTGAGGCACTGCCAGGGGGAGCGTCGGCCGTCAGACGCAGGGCCACCAGGGAAGGATGCGAGGACATGCCCGTCAGGGTCAGCTCCCTGTTCACAGCCAGACACCCGATGACCCAGTGTGTCTGTGGCTCTGTTTTATGAGAAACGCCAAAAGAAAATGCTGAGCACTGTGGAGGACAGGTGCCGGCAAACCAGCAGCCTCCCCGCTGTCCACGCGGCCTCGGGCTGTCCACGCGGCCTCCCTGCTGTCCACGCAGCCTCCCCGCTGTCCACGCGGCCTCGGGCTGTCCACGCGGCCTCGGGCTGTCCACGCAACCTCCCTGCTGTCCACGTGGCCTCCCCGCTGTCCACATGGCCTCCCCACTGTCCACACAGCCTCCCTGCTGTCCGCGTAGCCTCCCTGCTTTCCAGGCTCTGGCTGACCCGCCCCCAGGACGCGCTGCTTCCCACAGCCGGCCAGGACATACCAGTCTGCCCAACCTGTCAGGTGGAGCCCGTCCCTGTGGCCGCGGTGGCCCGTGGGCCTCGAGGGATGGGGTGTCTGTCGTTGCCCGTCTACCGCCTGCTGCTCGGCTCAGGCGCCGGCTCCAGCCGCATCTCCCACCCACTCCGTCTCCCGGGCAGGCTGGGCGGCAGTGCCATCTCTACTGGGCTTGGCCTCCCAGCCACGGTCGGCAGGGTGTCAGCAGCCCCAAGGGGGGGCCACCCCCTGGGACCCGCGGCCTCACTTAGGCAGCACTGCCCTCTGGTGGACAGGCCGGGGCTCGCGGCAGCTGGGCAGCCTGGGCCGTGGAGCCGTCCGTGTCCACGGGCAGTGGGCCGTCCCTGCGCCCGCGTTCCGGAGAAGGACTGGTCTGCACTGCTCTCCTGCCTGTCACACCAGACCCCGAAGGCAGATGCTGGCACAGCCGCTCTGGCTGGGGCAGGGGCACGTCCGGCGACACCAGGGCGAGACCCCAGGAGGGTGCGCTACACGCCCACGGCCAGGCGGTTGGTCACCCACGCTGGCGTGCCGGGCGCCTCGCCTGATGTGGTGACACACTGCCCTCCAGCCTGCCCTCACGCGTCCCCTGCCTCCCAAGGCGGTTGTGAGACCCCCCTGCTCTGCTTACAGAAGCTGACCTTCTGGGGGGCATAGCCCGAGGCAGAGCATTTGACTGCAGAAGCTGACACCCCTGCAGGCCTGGGCTCCCTCTGCATCCTCTCCGGGAGCCCGCAGACCACAGGGGGTTCACTTCCACGGTGACGCTCACGTGTGTTTCAAGTAAGTCTCCAGGATCACCGTGCAGTCAGGACATCCCCAGTGATGCAGGCCCTCGGGGGACAGAGGCACATGGCTGCAGTGTGGGTCCAGGCATCCCCCCGAAACTGATGAGCCTCAGCTCCCACGGGACCTCGTCAGAGCCCACGACAACGTGGCAGTGCGCTCCTGGCCGTCCCGCTGTGGGCCTCAGAGGGGCTCAGGAGGTGGGTAGACGAGGCGAGGCCCAGCTCATCCCACCCACCCCCAGCAGGAAATGTGGGGTGACGAGGCCGTTGCTTCTGCGCCCTCACTGCCATAGCGTCCAGGTTTGACCTGGGAGTGGCCAAGGCACAGGCGCCAGGAGTGGGGACGGGGCGGGAAGGGCGGTGACTGCCTGGGCCGCCGTGGGCCCACTGACAGAGTCTCCTGGGTGACTGTGCAGCTGTGACGTCGTCCGTTAGCGGGCACACACACTGGCTTGTGTAAAACTCGTCATTTTGATCTGTCTTCCATTTCTTCCTCATGGAAGTCAAGGGGTTGTAACTTTCACTTGTTTTCAGTGAGCCCGTGTGTCCAGTGCTGCGGTCTCAGAGGGGTTGGGACCAGGCCGTGCCCTTAACAGAGGCCCGGAGCTGCACCTGGCCAGGCCTCCCCACTGGGTCACCTGTAAACGGGCAGAGACACCACCCAGCAGATTCACAATGCCTGGCAGCGGAGTGGACACAGCTGTGCCGTCGGCAGGTCAGGGCCTTGCCCCGGACTCGGACACTAGGCGTCTTCGGAGTGCACGACGACATGGGCACCAACAGCCCTCGGGCACACGGTGCCACCCGCAGTGCCACCCACGAGCCGCAGCGGGAGCATCGGCACACAGCCGGGCCTCACGCTGGGGCCCACCAGGCTGCAGACAGGCTGCACCGGGAGGCCCCCGCGCCGACGCGGCTCCAGCGGCTTCTGTTGGCTTCATGTTATCTCCGCGTTTACGGCCCCCGTTAACAGGTAGGTGCAACTTCTCCGCTTCAGCATGCAAACCACTCACTGTCTGCGTCTCTTCACAAGGGGAGCCGCCCCACTGTGCACACGCTGCAGAGTCTCAGTGGAGGCGGTGGCAGTGAGTGACACTCCGCCAGAGCGTCAACCCCAGGCTGAGTCACCTGTCTGAAGAGGCGGGGCGGCTCAGGTCAGCAGAGCCTGCCCACTGCGCCTGACCCCCTCCCAAACAGGCCCTCGAGGACCCTGGTGGGCAGCATTCCCGTGGTCCGGGCCTTGTCCACCCACGTTTGGACATGAAGTTGAACAAGGAGACCAAGGGCAAATGAGTCATAAGGAGAGAGTGCGCCCCGTTCCTGTTCTGGGGGGCCCCAGCGCACGGCCGCCCAGAACCGCAGGGCGGGGCACGGGCACACCGGTGTTTGCAGCTGTGATTAGCGAGGCGGTGGTCATACTGGACAGGGTGGGCCCAGTCCAAAGACTGTCCCTGTAAGGTCACACGTGACAGAGAGATCACGTGAAGACAAAGGCAGGGGCTGGAGGGACGCGTCTGGGAGCGCCCGCACCACCGGGACCCGGGGACCGGCCTGGCCTGCCTTGGTGTCTCCAGAGGGAGCGAGGCCGCGAGGCCCACGAGGCCCTGGGGACACCCTGACTTCAGACTCTGGCCTCTGCGAGATTGAGTCCTGTGTGTGACACACCCACCGTGGGGCAGTTTGGTGGGGTGGCCCCAGGAAAAGCACGTTTGTCCCTCGACGACTGGCATCTGCAGGACCCAGGAGACGGCTGCCAAGGACCGGCCTCTGGGCTGGCACAGTCCTCCAGCAAACCGGGATGAGCGCACCCCAGAGTCGCCACACGGAGGCCCTTTCCCACGGGTCGGACCATGGAACCCCAGGCATGGCCAGGCACAGGAGGGGCTCAGGGGATCCCACCCGGGACTGGGGTCCCCTTTGGGACGACAGTGAGCGCAAGCCCAGCATTCCACCCGTGACAGCAGCGCCCTTAGCGCGGCCCGCCCCTCACGGCCTCGGGCCCTGCTGGCGTGGCATCTGGGACTCAGCACTGCTGTACACCGCAGGGCAGACGGCGGGGTAGGCCCCTCTACCAGGCAGGCGGGGTGGCCCATGGCGTCAGCTCACGTGGGCAGTTCCCAGACGACGGCCGCGGAGCCCAAGAAGTGCATTTCCACTTCCCGACGGCTCGAGGACCGGGCGTGCTCAGAGTGGGGAGGCGGGGCTCACCCCGCCTGGATGGCGTGGGCCTGTGTGGGGAGGCCAGGCCTCAGCTGCACAGTGGTGGCGGGGTCGGGGGCCAGAGGTGGTCACGGGGAGAGCCATGGGCTGTGAGCGCGCTGCCACCTGGTCACGTATTTGAGGCCCTGCGTCTGGACCCGTGTCCATAGCGAGAGCTAAGGACGGAGAGGAGACTGGCGGCTTTGGGGCTCCGTGTGCGGCCGCGGCAGCTCCCGGTTTCATAAACAGGAAGCTGAAACTGCAGCCGACGGTAACCGCAGAGCTTGCGGCCAGCGTGGTCACCTGCACTGGGGGGCGACCCCGCCTCAGTCCCCACATCTAAGTGTCACTCGTTTGCAAAGGACCCTTCTGTGAAAGAAGCACGCTGTGAACGGCCGTCCTTGACACACTTTATTCGCACTGGGGACATGTGCGTACAGCTCCGGGTCCCCGGCTTCGGGCCACGCCGAGGCGCCCCCCGCGGCCTAGTGGTGCTGCTGTCTGAACTGGAGTCCGCAGTAACCGCACGTCCCGGTTTTTGTTTCCTTGTCCTGAAAAAATTCAAAAGACGTCACATTTCCACATCCGCCTTCAGACGTGAACACAGGCGTCCGACACCGAGAGGGCGCGCGAAACCGGAACGCGCTGGCGGCCAGGAGCGCTGAGCACCACACGCGAGGGGGCCACGGCCTGCGCCCGGCCCTGGCTCCCCGCCTGGAACGCCGGTCCCCTCAGAGGACCTCCGAGGACCGCGCGAGGACAGAAAGGGTCAGCACGGCGGCCACTGCTGCCCTTGGCTCCCTCCGTCCAGGAGGGCGGGGCGTCTCCCCGAGCAGAGACTTGGGTGGACTCGAGCGGGTGGGGACCTCACGCCCCCGTCCCCCATGCGCCACGTGCACACGAGGCTCGGCCCCGGCTCCCTCCTCTGCTCTCACGTCCCTAGGGCTCTTCCTCTCTAGGGCTCCGTGCGCTCCCCAATGCGGGCCCCGAAACGACAGCTCGGGGAGAGACAGGAGCCTACGTGTTTGCCAGGAAGTCGGGGGGTCAGTGTGGGCATCACTGAGCACGTGGCACAGCGCGGCCGGGAGGGGTGGCCCCTCGTTCCGGCCCCGCCACGGGTTCTGGCAGAATCAGGCAGCAGCGTGCGGTCAAAGGGACAGAGTGAGGGCCACCCGGGAGCAGGGATGGCACCGGGAACTGCGGTCACAGTACCAAGTTTATGTAGACTTTGGGGTGGCCGAGGGCCCCGCCGCCGCCGTCGCACGATACCACGCGGCTCTCCACGTCGCTCACCGGCTGCTCGGCTATCAAATCGATGGCGAAGTTCTCGTTCACCTGCAACGGGAAGACGTGGACACGCACGAAAACCTGATCATCTTGCGAGGCTTAAATGTACGGAGACGACCTCCAGCCCGCCCCGCACAGGCAGAACTATAGTCTGTATGTGTTTATTTAAAGATAATTGTAAGTCTTAACACGTGTGCACGCACGCACGCACGCATTTAATTTTTCGTTTGGACGTAATTTCATAGAAATGTTGCAAGAATCACGACTGCACAGGAGCCTCGTTTCGTCTTCGCTGGGCTCACGCGTCGCTGACATCCTGCCCCCCTTGTCACTCGCTCTCGCCTCTCCCCACCCCCTCCAGGCACACACACGTGCACACATGCACACACACACGCACATGCACACACACATGTGCACACATGCACACACGCGCGCACATGCACACATGTGTGCACAGGGTCCCAGATCCACCCGCTGGGAAAGCTTAGGAGCAGTGACTGACCAGTGGCACTGAGCCCAGAGTCCACACCATGTCACGCTGACCGAGCCCGCGTGGCTGTGACAGAGGAAAGGAAGCGGCAGAGACAACTACGCGGGACCGCGTCTAACGGCAGCCCGCCTGGGGACGTGGCCTCATGGGATACAATGGGACACAGGAGACTGGAGAATGATGGCATTGTCATTGTGGGGCCCAAGGCCGGCGAGGGCACCTGGCTGCGCTGCCCAGGTGTCTGAGCCACTCCGACGCCCTCACAACGGGGC
>NW_011890429.1:13725-15679 GCF_000151845.1 Pteropus vampyrus
TGACAAGGTCTAATTCTTATTCAAAGGCTCTGACAGCCACAGATTATAACTCTATAAAGCTTTTCCTTAAAGTTCTATTTCCAGAAACACAGCAGGAAGTCACTGGGAAATGCAGCGCCCTGGAACACACACCAGTCAGGGTGGGGTTGTCACCTGCATTAGGAGACCCCCACACAGAGTGCCCCCCATGGAGGGCCCCCCACGCGGAGCAACCTCACACAGCACCCCAGAGGTCCCCACGAAGAGCCCTCCACGGCCAAGCACCCCACACAGTGCCCCACGCAGAGCGCCCCTGGCGAGCGCCTCTTCCCAGCCCCTCTCCCTACAACCCACTGCAGTCCTGTCCCGCCCACCTGCGCTGCAGACGACACCATGTGTCACACGAAAGCCGCCCCGCGGTCTAAAGAACACAGTGTCTACCGCAGTGACAAACGGGTCCCAAAGGCCTCACTAACCAACACACTCCCATTCCGCAGCCCAAGGGACTGGCTGTCTCCTGTGAGACGGCCAGAGGCTGACCACTCAAGGCTGCAGCTCTAGGGCGACCCAGCCCCGCGTCACCCCCACATTACCACCTTCCTGGAACCCGGCCCACGAGTCCCGGCCGCAGCCCCATCACCCCCCCGGCGGCCCAGGTTCCAATGCAGGGTAAAACCCGGGGCTGCAGTGTGCCGCCTGGCCAGGGACAGGGCGGAAGGGCTTACTGAGGGGTCCAGGTGGAAAGCACGTCAGTGTCCCACGCACTTGGCATTAGCCGTAAACGCATGTTTTCATAAGCACGTGGTATCACACCCTAAATTGTCCCACCACTGTAAAAAATACTCCCTCACATGTCACTAACATAAAAATACACAAAGCTACCTTTATTGTGACCTCGTGATCAATTGATCTGGGCATAAAGATATTCAGGTTTGAATGATTCATTTGTCAGTAAGCTGTTCTATTTTTTAAGCTCAAGTTTTTGGGAGTGACAGCTCCTATGGGAAGTTTATTCCCTTATGTCAAACCGAGATTAAATCCATTAAAAATAAAATACAAATATATGACTCCAAAACACTAAAACTAGTACAAAAAAGAAATAAACCAGTTGAATAATCAACGTTCTGTAAAATACGGACCCTATTAATGGAAATTCACGAGTTAAAAATAAAAAGCCCTAGTTCTATTATTTAGAATAGCGGGTGTTTTGAAATCGAATACCAATAATCACATTTAGCTAAACAAGCATGTGTATAAACACACATGTAATTTAAAAATCGCAATAAAAACTTGTTTTCGTCCAAATTTTTAAACTAAGTTTGCGCAAAATGCTCAAAACCAAGGACAAACAGGTGGCGCACAGAGGGTCTTCAGAGCAATGAAACCACTGTGTCTGGCACTAACGGAACCCGGGAAACCCTGCAAAACCGCGCACTGCAGCCGGTACCAGCGCATCGCCCACGGTTTCAATCCACCACTGGCAACAAGCGTAGCGCGGTTCCGCCGGATGTTAACAACAGGGAAGTGTGGGAGGCAACAGGGGTATATGGGAGCTCCGGTACATTCTGCGCAATTGTCCCGCATAGCTAAAGTCTTCTAAAATGTCTCTTGGAAGCCAAAACAATTTTCAAATATTACTAAACACCAAGTTTTTGTTGTGAGAACGAAAGCCAGAGCAGAATTCCTACTTATCACTTACAGACGTGCTGTGCACCTTTACAGCTTGAAGATGCGACCCTGGACACTCACAATCCCGAACTGGAAACAGCCCCAGGGAGGCCCGGCTGGGTGGGGATGAGGCTCACAGCCAGTTCGGGACCGAGGACCGGGGTGAGCTGACAGAGAGCGCGGTGACACCGTCAGCACTCTTCTGCCCCTTCAATATTGATTTTATTTGGTTTTGCTCCTACGTCACTCCCTGATGCCCCTTGCTATGGCAACCAGACGCCAGAAGCCACAGGACAATTTCCAGCAG
>NW_011890430.1:0-850 GCF_000151845.1 Pteropus vampyrus
ATCTGTGAACCTGGCTGGGGTCCCCCACCACACGGGGGTGCTTGGGTCCCTACTGGCCTCAGGAGTCGATCCCCGACCACTTCTGATGGACTCTTGGCCCAGAGCCCAGCGTGCTCACGGCTCTGCTCCCTCCTGCCTCACGCTTCTGCCACGGACCCACGAGAACTTTCCTTTCTTTCGGGTCCTTGAGAAGCACCTCGTTATACGCACCTGATTGCCCTTCGCTGTGTCAGAGCAGAGAGCTCGGTTCGAGTATGAAGTGCAGGGCACAGTTGCCCGGAAGTCCAGCCCTGGTCCCCCAGTCCGGCTCAGTGGAGGGCTCACCGAGGCAGTTTCTCCAGAGTGGTGTGTTTTAGGGGACTGTGGTCTCCTCCTCTGAGGGTACAGAGAGGGGGCTGTCCAGTGCTGGGAGGAACCAGGCAAAGGCCACCAGGGGACACAGCCAGTTCTTCATCCAGGTTTGGAGATGGGACTGCAGGAGGAGGAGGGTGTGGGGCCAGCAGAGGCGCGAAACGCGGATCGCGTCCCAGCTCAGCCTGCACACGAGGCCAGCGCTGCGGCGGGAGCTAAGGAGGCTACTCCTGGGGGGGCCGGTGGCGTCGCTGCCCTGATGGGGTGTTACAGGGAGCTCCGGCAGACCCCGGCCTGCCAATGCGAGGAGACAATCCACACGTTCCCGCCTCCCGCTCAGCTTCTCAGCCGCTGTCAGGCACAATGAACAATGGGAAATTTTGGAGTTGGTGCCCGTGGTGGGGGCCTGTCAAGCCCAGTCCGTGCGGGCGCGTCACGTGCACACACGGGAAGCTGAGGGCGTGTGCCACTCTTAGGCTGACCCGCATCGGACCACGCT
>NW_011890430.1:3725-5306 GCF_000151845.1 Pteropus vampyrus
CATTTCCTAGGCTTTGATACCTCGCTGGTCCTTAGGAATATTCTTCTATACAATCTGAGAAGGAACGAATGGTCTGGGCCACAGAGAAGCAGGGATGTCAACAAAGACTCTCGGAGGCTTTTCTTAGTTTTCTCATCTGGCACAGAAAAGCCAGCCACAGGGCCCACGCCAGTCAGCGTGCGTTCTGGCCCCGCCCCTTTCTACGCCCCTCCCTCCTCCTCCCTCCTCCTCCCTCCTCCTCCCTCTCCTTCTCTTGCAGATCATCAGCTTTAGGAGACTGACTGGTGTCCAGGTGACCCCCGCAAGCACTGACGGCTCCACCCCGCAGCCCCCCATCTCATACTGGGCTTCTCGGGGGCAGCGATCTCAGCAGCCGGAGCGTGCAGCGAGTCGGGGATGATGGGGGACGGGGACTCAGAGGAGGCAGGCTGGGATCCGAGTGGAGGGCGCCCCAAGCTCCAGGGGCACAGGCCCCTGCTCGCACGCATTGTCCTGCTGCAGCCGGTCAGACCCGCTCCCTCCCTTCACGTTTCTGCCCGGCCGTGGACCTTTCCCCAGCGCCGGACAGACCAGTCACTCCTTCAGCCTTTTTAGTCTGCGTCGCACGACCGCGGACGGGCTGTCTTACCTGCTCGCTCGCAGCGAGGCCGCGCGGTGGCATGCGACGGGCTCTCGATGCGGACGGGGAAGCCTGGGCCTTGGCATTTACTGGCTGTTGCGTCCGGACCAAGTCGCTCACTTTTGTTGAACCTGCATTTCTCTTTCTGCAAAGTGGAAATAGGAATCACCGCCCTCGGCGTGGGGGATGGGGACCCAGTCGGACACAGCTGGCCGAGGGCTTTGCGGATCGGCAGTGCCTCCTGAGCGTTAGCTGGGCAGGCCGACTGCGGTTGGTTACTGTCACCAAGGAGTCTACAGCTTAATTATAGACATACGAGTCTCATTCGTGCTTCCTTTCTAGTTCAATGGCTGCTATTAGCAGCACAGAACAGGTGGCGTTTCTTGATAGATGGTCAGAGGATGTGAATCTACTCCAAAAACATTTATTAATCCAACATCCACTGTTGATTCCCTCTGCTCAGGCCTGGGGACAACAAAAATAAGTAAATAAATAAAACATCGTCTCGATAATCTTTTCCTTTTCTCTTCCAAAACGTCCCGTTTCGTCTGACGGTGTCTGTGGCAGGTGGAATCACACCTGCCAAAGGCATCGGTGCCGTGATCCCCGCCCCTGTGGGTAGGTGACCTGACACGGGACAGAATGACGGTCGCGGGTGGAATTCAGTTTTCTTGTCCGCTGATCTGAGACAGGAAGCTCATTCTGGTTGCCCGCGTGGCCCCATGTCATCAGAGGCACCCCTAAAAGTGGACAACAGAATCAAGGGGGGCCGGAGAGAGGAACGCACGAGACAGACTCGGCCTGAAGTTGCTGGTTTTTAAGAGGAGAGATGGGGCCGCGAGCCAAGGAATGCGGGAGGCTCCTGGTGAGTAGCGAGGACGAAGAAATGGGCTCTCCCCGGGGCGCTGCGGAGGGCACCGCGGCCCTGCCCACGCCCGGATCTCCGCCCGGCGAGACCCGCG
>NW_011890430.1:6708-7930 GCF_000151845.1 Pteropus vampyrus
TTAAGATTTTCAAGAAATTAAGAACAACGTTGTCACCTGTCCCCCACCTTTCCACACACGTTCGAACGACAGATGATTTTTTTTTTTTTGAGTACCCGACAAAAAGCGTCTCTGTGCCATTTCTAGTACAAGCCTTGAGGGTTTTTTAAAAAAAAAAATCCTCTTGAAACAAAGTTGTTGGTCCCCAGTCTCAGGAGGGGAAAGGATTATTTTGTTCCTTCACTTTGAAGCAATTTGGAACAAGCTGGGTGGCGGTGGCCGCGCCGGCGGCGATGCCGAGCCTGGGGACGTCTGGGACAAGCGTCGGGCTCGGGGCTGTCGCCCGCCGCTCCTCATCTCCCGGGCAAATCTCATTCGGTCAGCAGAATCCTCTCCGGGGCATCGCCACTGCAGCTGGAGAGTAGAAAGGACGGAAAATTAGGGCTTTTGTCACTGTCACCTGATTTCATTAAACGGCATTCGTTGCTGGCGACTCGTGGGGTGGGGCCCGGGCAGCTGGGGGAGGAAGGAGCCTCAGCAGCGCCCAGCTGGCCCCAGGCTCACGCAGGCATCAGCCTCTGAGCGTCAAGTCTCCCTCTGTCCCCTGCAGTGCCCTGCCCAGCCCCCCTGGCCAGGGCTGGGCTATGACTCTGGGGTCTCGGCTGTCCCTCCCAGGGGAGCTGCCCTCCGCTGCTGCAGGCAGCCTGGTGACGGTGGGGGAGGGGGAGGTTGCGCACCCTCTGGGACTGACTGGCACGGGACGCGGTGGGCGTTCTGCCGGAGACCTTCCTGCTCAGCTGTCCCCACCCCGTGCCGCTTCCTCAGTCCCTGTCCCAGGCCGCGCCGTGGACCTCTGTGGTGCCGGCTGCAGCACACGGATGCGGGTCCCTTCGCGTCCCTGGTCCTGCCCACGGCCCCGTCCCCACGAGCCTTGCCCGTTCCTCTGTAAACGTGACCTGCTCCCCAGGGGCTCCGAGGGCAGGGGGCCAGCACGGGTGCTCTGCGGAGCTGACGTCAGGTGGGGAGACGGACGAGGGGCCAGGAGGGGCTGGCCGACCCCGGACACGGCCAGGCGGGGCTCCTGCGGGAAGGGGCGCTCTCTGCGCTTTGCCGCCCATCCCTGTCCGGGGACCGACCCCCCGGCTAGACGTCACACGAACGTGGGCCCGGGTTGGAAAAGGCTCTCTGTGTGACAAATGATCGCAGGCCTAGGTAGTGCTCATCCCCACAGAAACTGTTCGGC
>NW_011890430.1:10610-12229 GCF_000151845.1 Pteropus vampyrus
TCACTGCGAGCAGACAGGCCAGCTGCGGGGAGCCCCGTGGTCAGAGACCACCGGAACGGATCAGGCGGTGTCTGCCTCTGGGCACACTGGGGCCGGTGGCTTCGGGGCGCGGGGCACAGGCCCATTTCATGTAGATTGGTGACATCCTGAGTTTTAGGACAAACTGCCAGGTTCATTTCTCTGCTTAGTGCTTTCGCGTCTGGAATTTCACAGTAGAAACAGCCAGTTTGGCCAGTGACCACGGTAAACTCGCCACGACCGTCACTGCCCTGATGGTTTTGAGAAAGCCCAGCCCTGCGGGAGACGCGGACAGACAGCTCCGCATCAGCCCTCTCTTACCCCCGCCAGACGCTTTCGTCAGGCAGAGCGGCGGGTGGCTGCACACATGATGTCGCCCCATTCCGAGGTATGGCCATTTCTGCTCCGATCTGCGGTCTGGACCCTGCTGTGCGGCCAGGGGCTCGCGTGGGGTTCTGGGGGCTCCCACTCCGGCAGAGACACATGCGTGAAGGGGAGGGCCCCTCGACGCCCCGCATTTACAGTCTGGGGCCTTCAGCTTTTAATCGCACAGGGTCCCCGCAGGGGAGGGTCTGAGCTAGTTTGTCTCGGAGTTGAGACCTCGCCTGTGTTGTTTAAAAACTTGTAGGAACGTGAAATCAATGCCTCCACGGAGGTTTCTTAGCCAGGCGGGCTGAGCCTCTGCCCTTGAGGCCGAGTGACGGACTTCCACGGGCACCTCGTCTCCCTGGTGCGTTGGTGGGGGGCGGGTGCATCTGCTCCCCGGCCGTGGCGGCGGATTCTCTCTGCCTTGTTTTCTGTGGGATTGTGCAGCCTTGTCCAGGGCCGGTGACCCCGGAGAAGGCCCTTTCTCTCCCACTGCGTTGACGCTGGATGCGGCGTGTCACCTGTGTGGCCGGTGGCAGTGAGAGCTGGCTCAGGGGTTCTCTTATCAAAGAAGCCTCCAGAGGCCCCTGGGGCCACGAACACCCGTCGGGGATGAAAGACGTGACGCAGAGCCATCCCGGCCCCGAAGCGGAAGAAAGCCACCGAGACCTGGGGCCGTGTGTCACTGCAGCCTTTCCTAGTGAAAGCTGCTTTGTGTCACCATCTTGACCCCGAGTCCTCAGGTGGCATGCGACGTCTGAAAATCCGCTGGAGAAGAAACTCTGGACCCGCGAGGACCCAGGAGCTGGAGGTTTTCACGGAGAAACAGCGACGAACTGCCCACGTCAAGACAGTGACAGCCGTGCTCTGTGCTGAGTTGGGGACGGCTTCAATAATTAGGTGCCCGACGGACATTTCTCAGTCTGAAATATTTATGGAGTGTCGCGTGCCCTGTAAAGAAACTGTCACAACCCGTGGTGTGTGTGTTGGAGCGTTGGCAGAAAGGAACGATCAGAAGCCACGTGCGGAAGTGACCCCGCCCCCTGGCTGGTCAGTTCTCGGGGCCCGTGCCACCCAACACCTCTCGGCTCAAAGGCCCGCGAGGCTCACCGCTCACGGCAGCGGCACAGGTGCCTAAGCCACGCAGCTGTCACCTGCCATCTCCCCTGTCCTCACAACGCAGGCAGGTCGTGGGACAGGTCTCGTCCCCACTTGAGTCACGAGGGCTGGAAATG
>NW_011890430.1:12919-13529 GCF_000151845.1 Pteropus vampyrus
GGATGAAAGACGTGACGCAGAGCCATCCCGGCCCCGAAGCGGAAGAAAGCCACCGAGACCTGGGGCCGTGTGTCACTGCAGCCTTTCCTAGTGAAGGCTGCTTTGTGTCACCATCTTGACCCCGAGTCCTCAGGTGGCATGCGACGTCTGAAAATCCGCCGGAGAAGAAACTCCGTACCCGCGAGGACCCAGGAGCTGGAGGTTTTCATGGAGAAACAGTGACGAACTGTCCACGTCAAGACGGTGACAGCCATGCTCTGTGCTGAGTTGGGGACGGCTTCAATAATTAGGTGCCCGACGGACGTTTCTCAGTCTGAAATATTTATGGAGTGTCACGTGCCCTGTAAAGAAACTGTCACAACCCGTGGTGTGTGTGTTGGAGCGTTGGCAGAAAGGAACGATCAGAAGCCACGTGTGGAAGTGACCCCGCCCCCTGGCTGGTCAGTTCTCGGGGCCTGTCCCACCCTACACCTGGCTCAAAGGCCCGCGAGGCTCACCGCTCACGGCAGCGGCAGAGGTGCCTAAGCCACGCAGCTGTCACCTGCCATCTCCCCTGTCCTCACAACGCAGGCAGGTCGTGGGACAGGTCTCGTCCCCACTTGAGTCACGA
>NW_011890431.1:0-2417 GCF_000151845.1 Pteropus vampyrus
TAACAACTAAATTTTGACCCTTTCATATACAACTTTTTATTATTCTGTGTCAGCAGTCCCCAACCTTTTTGGCACCAGGGACCAGTGCTCCTATGAGAATCTAATATCTAATGATCTGAGGTGCAGCCAAGGCAGTAATGCTAGCGCTGGGCAGCAGCTGCAAATACAGATGAAGTTTCACTCACTTGCCTACCGCTTACCTCCCGCTGTGTGGCCTGGTTCCTAACAGGCCAAGGACTGGTACCAGTCTGTGGTCTGGGGGTTGGGGACCCCTATTATGTGTGATGAAATAGAAAGTACACATAAAGGAGTGGTATACTAAGTGCCATGATTGTCTCAAGGGAAAAAATTGTTACCTTTTATATTTATTCTTCTATGAATTTATTTAACATTTCTTCACCGAGTACATATTGTGTGCTGATCATTGTGTTATAAGGTTAAGTAAAAACCAGAGAGAACATAAAGATTCTTCTCTGGAACATTTAGCCCAATAGGAAGAAGAAGTAAGACAAAGCTTTAATGTACTGTGACAGGTGCCAGGATGAAAATAAACACATTGTATAGCTGTTAAAAGTGGAGGGTGAGGTGTAACTCCAGAAGTCACGAGATGATTAAAATATAAGGAGCCACTTGAACTGGAAATTGAACAACCAATAGTTATAATAATAAACCCTAAAACAATTCAAGGACTTGCCATCTTAGTGCAGTTTCTAGGGGTTCAGTGGTTCAGAGACTATTCAGATACACCCACCAAAGTGAAAGACATGTGACTGCATCTCACACCACCTACCACATAAAAAGAGGCACAAAGTGGATAGGCCCTTTTGGATTTCAGAAGCGACACATGCTATATGTGGTTTGCTGCTTTGACCTATTTACAGAGTCACCTTTAAAGCTGTCAGTTTTGAGTGGGGACGAGAGCAAGAGGAGACTCTACAGCAAGTTCAGGCTTCAGTGCCATCTGCTTTACAACTTTGGTCTTATGATCCAGCAGATCCAATAATAATTCTTGAAATTTCCAAGGCAAATAGGATGGAGACTTTGGGAAACACCAGTAGGAAAATCACAGCAGAGTCCTCTTGTATTTGGTAGAATATCTGCCTATTTCTTCAAATAATTATTCTCCTTTTGAGAAACAGCTTGCTGATTGACCTCGGTGAAGTCTGAATACCTAACTTAGGAAAAACAGGCGGCCATGTATCCTGAACTTCCATGGTAAACCAAATGTTGTCTGACCTACTTAGCCATAATGTTGGTCATGTCCAGCAGTAATCTATCATTGGAAATGGCATATAAGAGACTGGGCTCAGGCAGACCCAGAAGGTACAGGTAACTTGCATGAGTAAGTGTCTCAGATTCCGTTGATACCAGCTTCTCTTGTATTGTCTACTCTCCCTTAATCCGTGCCTATATCCTCCTGGGGAGTACCTCACAGTCAGTTAGTTAAGGAAGAAAAACGTCAAGCTTACTTTTCATGTGGATTTGCACATTATATTGGCACCACACGGAACTAGCACTATAGCCCCACTAACGGGCAATGGTGAAGGAAAATCCCCCTAAAACATCAAGTAGTAGTACATTTTGATTTTCTCTGTTATCTAGAGTGAGAGATAGCCAGAAGTACTGATCTATATTGATTCATGAACAATTGTGTTGCTAATGGTTTTGCTGGATGGTAAGAGACTTAAAAGAAACAGGATTGGAAGATTAGTGACAAGGAAATCTAGAGAAGTGGTTTCTGGATGGGACTCTCAGAATGGACACAGACTCAAGATAATTATGCTCCATGTGACTACCAACCAGGGAAAACCACCACAGTGGAAGCTCTTAATAATGGACAAAATGATACAATCTATGGATATGTCAGCTTCTTTCCTCAGCCACCCCAATGCTTGCTCAATGATCCCATGAATAAAGTGGCCTTGTTAGCAGGTATGGAAGTTATGCATGATCTCAAAAACAGTGTTTTCCTTTTATCAGTTTGACCTAACTAATGCTACAACTGAGTACCCAATCTGTCAATCACAGAGACTAATGCTGAGCCCCCGACATGGTGCCATCCCTCCAGGAGATTTTCAGGGAAACGTCTCAGGACTTCCATGCTTAAAAGTACAGGTTAATGGAAAACTACAGCAATGAATAAAAATGTAGGATTACTGGGAACTCCCACCCTTTGAGGACAAAGATTTGGATTACTCCACAAGGCAAATAACCCTAACCCACTGAGCTTATGGCTGAGAGCAGGGGAAAAATAAAATGTGTAATATAAGAAGAAATCTGTCTATGTCAGCTGCAGCCTCAATGACCAAATCTGGAATTTAAAAAAAAAGTAGTTTTCTATATTTTCTTTTTGCTCTTTATTTGTATGTGTTCTTTTGTATATGCTGACATTTTTTTCCTCTCTCTTTCTCATTATA
>NW_011890432.1:0-533 GCF_000151845.1 Pteropus vampyrus
CGGGCAGGGGCTGCAGGCCACGTGGCTTCGAAGGAACGAGGCCACCGGAGTGGTTTGGGCCAGGATAAGACTCGGATGGCCGCACACGCAGCCCGTCCCCACCCAGCCTGTCCCCACCCAGCCTGTCCCCACCCAGCCTGTCCCCACCCAGCCTGTCCCCACCCAGCCTGTCCCCCCGCACTGCATGTTCCCAGGCTCCGTGTCCCACCAGGACCCCGCAGTCTGATGCAGGTGGTCCCCAGGCCACACTCAGGGAAGGACGTTTGGAGTGATGGCTGTGCAGCTTCGAGGCTGCAGGAAGGGACGAGTGTCAGGTCCTGAGTGAGCAGAGCAGGCCGGCAGGGCGCTCCGGGCTGCCTGGGCCCAGCGGGACAGCGGGGTCCATAGCTTTGGGGGTCACCACCTCCGTGGTTCTCCGCTGGGGGCAAGGTCACCCCTCGTGATGTCTGCAGATGTTTTCCTTCGCAGGGCTGAGGGGGGCTGCTGGCCTCCAGTGGACAGAGGCCAGGGCTGCCGCTCCACATCCTGCAGGG
>NW_011890432.1:2721-3991 GCF_000151845.1 Pteropus vampyrus
TTAATAAATTTTGTCGCCGTGCTTAGACGGGTGGGGGCGCGCAGATGCCCGGTCACGGGAGGTAAGTCAACCCCAGGCGGACCTGGAGGAAAGGGCTGGAAGACCCCGTTTTATGAGAAGCAGAGACATGGAAGGGACGTGGCCTACGGCGGTTCGTTGGTGCTCGGAAAATAAAGGGTTTCTCTCCAGGGAAATGGGGATTTGGGTCGGGAGCCTCCGGCCCCCGCTGTGGGCGGGGCGGGGCTGAGGGCTTGCGGTGGGCTTGGCGGTCTCTACTAAAGGTGGCCTCTAAGTCACCCCACTCGGACGCCCCTGCTGCCATTTCGAATGTGCAGTATCAGCGACGGGAACGATGCCGTGTGATAGCGTCACGCGTCAGCTCCTTCCTAGGTGGGCTGGTCCCTCTCGCTCTGCACCTCCGTTCCTGCCGCAGTGGACGCTCCGGCCCCCGGGGCAGAGGGGGTGTCGCGTCAGAGCTGCTGCCGCTGGGACGTGTGGGGGGACGCGGAGGCAGAGGCGGGTTGCGCTGGGTGCACCTTCTGTCTGCAGCACCTGCTCCGAACGGCAGGGGCCGAAGGGCAGACAGGGAGTGAGGTCAGCGGTCAGGGCCAGAGCCCAACGCTGCGTCTGCGCCGTGTCCTGCCGGGGCCGTTCTGGGGACACGGTGTATAAATGTCAGTTTCCTATCGACACAGGGATAAAGGGACGCAGTCCAAGGAGTGCGGGATAACACGAAACAACCAGGGCCCGTCCCTGGTCCCGCTCGCCAAAGGCTCCTGCCAACTTCCGTGGCTCTGTCCCCAAGACACCTTTTACTTATTTTTAAAATATTTAAATGAAAAAAAAAGATTATCTGCAGCCCCCTCGGTGCCTCGTTTGCCTTTTTTCCGGCTTACGTTGTCCTGAGAATGTCCCACAGCGCCCCGCCCGCCTCCTGCACTGCTGACCACTGCGGTTCCGCCGTCCGCGGCGACGTGGCCTCTTTCTGTGGCCGCGACTCGTGGGCCCTCGACTGCGTCAGCCTCTCGCCGTCACAGCGAGCGTCGCGGGGAACAGCTTTCTGTAAAACGCGGGCTTTGGCGGGCGCTTCCGAGTGCGTGCACAGGGTGGCAGGTGGCGGTGGACGTTCGGGCGGAAGGGTGGGCAGCTTTGGTTCTAATAAAAAGTCAGGTGCACTCGAGCTAGAAGCATCAGGCTGATGTTCGGAGAGGGACATCCGCGCCCCTCTCTCTGCGCCTGTCCTGGAGTTTCCTTCAAACGTGGCACGTAC
>NW_011890432.1:5102-6034 GCF_000151845.1 Pteropus vampyrus
ACCGCCCCTCCCGTCCAGGCGGGCGCGCTGCCCACTCCCTCTGCAAACTCTCTTCCCAGAGACAAAGGTGCTGAGCCGATGGGAGCCTGGCCACGTGGCACCCTGTGCCGGCACCGGCTCCCTCGCGGCCTGGGGCGGGGGCAGCAGCCACGCTTTGCCCGGGTGACCAGGGCCCAGTCTGCACCTCCCGCTGTTTAAGTCTCACGGACCACAGGGGGACCGCGGGGCGGGTGCCCGCTCCTCCTCGCCCGCCCGCATCCGCCTGCTGCTCTCATTTATGAAACACCGTGGGGGGCGGACCCTTCCCGCACCGTGCGCGCAGCCCAGACCCGAGCACGGCGGTGAGCTTCGCAGCTGGGGGCTTCAGGTCTGGGCCCCAGGGGCTGCCTCCGTGTCACCTCGAGGGTGGTGGGGGGTGAGCTCTCCAGCGTCACACCAGGTCCTGCAGGCCCCTGCTCCCCTTCCACCGTCCACAGTCCCTACAGGGCCCCCGCCCAGAGCCCCTTAGTGCCTCCCGCCCCCAAGGCATGACGCTCAGAGTTCATGTGGCATGCCAGGCCTGCCCCCGACCTGAGTTCCTGCTGTCACCTGCCCTCAGCTGGCAGTCCCCGCTCCAGGCCTCTGCAAACAGGCGTCCATTCGGCACCTGCTGTGTGCCGAGGGCAGCGCCGGCCTCCTCCACACGTGCTCCCCCATGCCCGCTCCTCACAGCTGCTTTGGGAGGGTCGCCTCGGGCTTTTCCTCATCGTGCGGGACCCTTGTGCCTGGGGATGTCGGCTTCGCAGGAGCAGGAGCCCGTGTCGTGCCCAGGTCACCGGGGTGGTGCCAGAGCTCCGTGAAGCAGCCCCGGGCCCTGACGAGTCCCCACAGCATCGTCCACCCCCGTGTCCTTTCCCGGTTCCCCTGGCGGTTCTTGATTTCTTACTCGATCT
>NW_011890432.1:8139-9940 GCF_000151845.1 Pteropus vampyrus
TGGGGTGTCCCCGCAGGAGCCACCTGGCGCAGCCCGTCAGACGTGTGGACTCGAGGGGTCTGCTCACAGCCAGCCGCTTGTCCTCTTGAAGAAGCTTCTTCACCGAGGCAGGGGAGCTGGGAGGGGAGATGGGAGGGGGCTGGCGGGAGGCGGGAGGCGGGAGGCCTGGGCTCGGGGGCCTTGAAGGTGCTTTTCTGTTCCAGTCTCTCGTGTATTCGCATCCTGTCCTCTGTCATCACTTTAAGAGTTTCAAGGTCCTCCTCGGTGTATGACAGGCGTTTACAGAATTTTCACTCAACTCCCCTCGACTCGTGGCTCTGGAGCTGCGATCCCCTTTGGCAGAGAGCAGGTGTGGGGACAAGGGAGGGAAACGCACCCCGGCCACCGCCCCTGTCACGCAGCCTCGAAGGGACCGAGAGCGACGTGCAGGGCCCGCAGGGGTGTGGGGTCCAGGGCGGGGTTGAAGCCTGCTGGCCGAGTGAGCCGGGCAGGGCCCCGTTTTGCTCGGCGCCCCTTCAGCCACACCCACTCGACTTGGGGCCCTGAACCGCGAGGTGTCTAGGAGCCCCCTCGAGCCTGAAACGGGCCCTAGACCCCGACGGCCAGTGTCCTGGCTCCGAGCTGGAGACAGTGGCAGCATCAGCGGGCACGATGAGCGGCAGGCCCAGCGGCGCTGGCCCGGCGGGTCAATGCCCGCTGGGCGAAGGGTGGGGTCCCCTCCCGCAGGCCTCTCACGGCTCCGACGACCAGTCCAGTTACTCTGCGGGCTCTGCCTCCGCACGGCTGTCGCCCCAAAGCGCTCATGGGAGGGGAGCACAAAGCCTGGATCCCGTGTCCCCGTTTGTCACGTCAGTGGTGGCTCTCGGCAGACGCGTCCCCCAGCGCAGGGAGTGCCGCGTGGCCCCAACGGAGAGCGACGGGAACCAGCCCGCGGCGTCTCCATCGGCGGGGCCAGCGCTGTCTGTGCTCACAGACGTCGTGTCGTCTCGGGTAGCGAAGCTCCTCGAGGGCTTTTCCAGGTTGTGTCTCTCCCAAGGGAGGCTGGGGTGTGGCTCTTCACCTCAACGCTCACCACGGGGACCCCTCCCGCCGGCCGCGGTCCCCCTTGCTGGGACTCAGCCGTCTGCTTCACAGCTGGGAGTCCCTTTGACACCTCTCGGTCGTAGGGAGCTGATGGGAGCTGGGGAGGCGCCGTCTTAGACCCACGGGGACAGCAAGGCCAGGTGTCAAGAGCGGAGCCGCGGCTGGCAGCCAGCGGGGACGAGGGCTCTCCCCTACTGTTTCACCACGTCGGGCCACCCTGGAGGAGGACTGGCCCTGCGTTGGACACGTGGGAACGGGGCGAGGAGGCACAGAGGCAGTTCCCACGGCCCAGCAGGGGAGAGAGCTGCCTGGTGGGGAGCCCCCGCCCGCTCCCCACTGAGGACCCACAGCAGAGGCCACGCCTGGCTTTCGTTATTTATGTTCGTGCCCAGAGTAAGCGGCACTACGCCCAGAGAGCCTTTCAGAGGAAGCGGGAAGGAAATGTCGGTACGTCTGAAGCTTTCAGGCATTAAAATTAGGGTTATCGATAAGCCAGTGAGGGCTTGTGGCAGTGGCGCTGCAGCGAAGTCAGCAGGAATCCTCACGCAGATGTCCATTTACACCTAGAAGTGACGACGCGGTGGAGAGAAAAGTGCCCGGGTCCGGCCGCCTGGCAGGGACGTTCCCTGGCCGGTGGCCACAGGTTGGGCCCCGTGAGGACATGACTGTCTTCTGATCAGGAAGTGGGGATCTGGAAACACTCTGGGCCGCTGCAGAG
>NW_011890432.1:10770-12273 GCF_000151845.1 Pteropus vampyrus
AGACAGGCCGTTTGTCTGGGAAAGCTGCTGGAGGTTTGGGTGGGCCACATGTTGGGAAGGATGGGGTTTCAGGACATCACCTGGGTGGGGAGAACTGTGCCAGCCAGGCGACGGAGGCTCAGATGGCAGAGAGGTTGACAAATAAGTGGTTTTATGTGGATTCACTTAGTACTTTAAGAAGTAGAGACACAGGGCATTTTTAAAAAAAGTCTAATGTGAACCTGACGATCCTCCTTTAAATACTTTATTACTTTTTAAAATTGCTTTCAGTGTCTCCAAGAAAAATTATCCTCACAGTGACAAATGGCTTGTTTGTCTTGGGATCCAATTGTGCTTGTGGTTAACTAATATAAGAGTTTGGGTTAATATAAAAAGGTCTTGGCAAAAAAATTTTTCCCTAAGCCAGTAATTCCTTCCTTCCCCATGCTGCATCCCAGGCATCGCCATCGGGGGGCATCGCATCTCCCCTCTCATCAAGCCTCGTTATTCCTTCATCTCTTCTTTTCTGGGGAGTTGAGGCTGCAGACGCTCCGCCCACCGAGAGCAGACACAGCACAGGGGCACAGGGACCGCCGAGGGCAGGCGGCCCCTCCGGACAGCTTCTTCAGGAGAAAGAGAAAGCCACCTCGCCCAAGGTGTTCACCCCGTTTAAGTTGATCTAACCTCAAATCCAGTCTGCCCTTCCCCACGGGGCCCTGGAAGAAGGCCCGTCATCTCACGCAGAGCTCCTGCTCCCTCGGACCAGGGTAGTTTTTAATACATTGTTTTCTTTCCGAACAAAGAAATGGAGAAGAATTTTTTTTCAGAGAGGGGCGGGAGATGGAAGGCCCGGGTCTGGCCGATGCCTTCGATCACTCATCTGTCTTTTCAGGCATTTAAATATTTCGAAAAATAAAGGTCGAGTCGAGGGAACTGCCTGGTTAGAGGACACCTGTACTTGTAGAAAATAAACGGTCTCGATAGTCATTGTCGTTTCCCTCTGTGAAACACACACGCACCTACACACGCACACACATGTGCAGATGAGCACACAGAAATGCACGCCCGCACATGTGCACCCATGCGTAGATGCATACGCGTACACACAGGCACACACACCCACACGCACGTGCACACGCATGTACAGACACACACACCCACACGCACGTGCACACGCATACACACAGACACACACCCACACGTGCACATGCATGCACACACGCACACACATGCACGCACACGTTGGAGGGGTGCCCTGGACCACCCCGTCTCTGAAAGGCAAGGAAGATAAATGACATCCTCATGCTGGTCTGGCTCGTCTGGGAGGACGTGATTGATGACGCCTGGTTTAGTCACCTGGCCCCAGCCTCACCCTCACTCCCGCCACCGACAGGAACGAATGGACGGAGAAGACTTGCATGCTGCCTGTGTGTCACAGGCGTCCCCTCCGCTTCTGGGCGACAGGCTCCTGGGCGCTGAGAAATCACCTTCCAGCACTGTCTGTGCCTCTACGGCCAGGCCCGG
>NW_011890433.1:0-386 GCF_000151845.1 Pteropus vampyrus
GGCGAGGACACCGCTTCCCGAAGACACAGAGTGACAGGGGTCTCTGTCAATGCGTTAGGGCTGTTGCTGGAGAAGGCGCTGTGTCCCCTCTTCCTTCCTGATCCGTACACCGTGTGAGGGGAGAGGGGACAGAACGGCAGGTGTCGTCCCCTTTGGGAGGAGCCGGTGCTGGTGCGACTTGCTTTTTGTGGCACCGCATGACCATCTGGTGTCCAAGGCACCCTCTAAAGACAGAGAACCAGTTAGCTGACTCGCCGCCTGGGGACACCGAACTGTCCAACACTCTTGCTGTGACTGTAGAAGCAGCCCAGGATGGGGTGTGCTTGTTTTCTGTGCTTGAGACATACTCTGTCCATACAGCAGCGGTCCCCAACCTTTGTGGCACT
>NW_011890433.1:436-699 GCF_000151845.1 Pteropus vampyrus
CAGCATCCTGTGAGGTTCTGTTTCACGTCAGGAAAGAGGGAGCGGGGTGAGTGCAGTGAACGCTTCGCAGGTGTCAGGCTCCAGCCCGGGTACACTGCATTCGCCCCGTTTACTCCTCCACAGACTCTGGGTGTCAGGGGAGGAAACGAGGGGTCAGAGGCCCCTGCGAGCCCAGCCAGGATGGGCGTTTGGACGCGGGTCTGGGGAGACACGGGAGCTCTTCTCCTCGCTGCTCTGAAGAATTCGCCTGGGGTCCAGCTTCC
>NW_011890433.1:749-1128 GCF_000151845.1 Pteropus vampyrus
GGCGAGGACACCGCTTCCCGAAGACACAGAGTGACAGGGGTCTCTGTCAATGCGTTAGGGCTGTTGCTGGAGAAGGCGCTGTGTCCCCTCTTCCTGCCTGATCCGTACACCGTGTGAGGGGAGAGGGGACAGAACAGCAGGTGTCGTCCCCTTTGGGAGGAGCCGGTGCTGGTGCGACTTGCTTTTTTGCGGCACCGCATGACCATCTGGTGTCCAAGGCACCCTCTAAAGACAGAGAACCAGTTAGCTGACTCGCCGCCTGGGGACACCGAACTGTCTTGCTATGACTGTAGAAGCAGCCCAGGATGGGGTGTGCTTGTTTTCTGTGCTTGAGACATACTCTGTCCATACAGCAGCGGTCCCCAACCTTTGTGGCACT
>NW_011890433.1:1178-1426 GCF_000151845.1 Pteropus vampyrus
ATAAGCCCGCTTTGAGCTTTTCCTCTGTCGTAGCCCTGGGCGTGGAGCTGAGAGGCGGACGGAGAAGCAAGCTGTGAGGTCCCCTCCGGGAGTGTGCAGTCTCTGGGTGTGGGGGGCGAGAGTAACACCACCTGTGGGCGAATGCAGAGGGCCCAGGGGGCTCTGAGGAGGGCGTCTTAGCCGCCGAGCTGATCACCGGAGTCACCAGAAGGAGGCGGATGTGAATGGAGGCCTGGGTGGTGTTCTGA
>NW_011890433.1:3096-4907 GCF_000151845.1 Pteropus vampyrus
AGGGACTCTGGGTGGTTCTGGTGACTGGGTGAGCTTGGCGAATGTTTCCTGCTATTTTACAGGCACAAGGCCCTGGCCCTGGTGAACCTCAGCAGGAGAGGTGACAGGACCTGGGAGCCCCATCTAGTGCTCCCCGTTTTGCACAGCCCCAGGCTTTCCCAGGCGTGCACACATGTGCCAGGGGCAGTGGTCGGGTGTGAGTTTGGGAATGCAGGGGGCGTAGCAGGTTTACAAGCCTTGCAGGTGGCTCCAGACGTGGCTCCTCAGTGGAGGCTGGGGGCAGATCCTCCTCAGCGGGACACGGTGTTAGCAGGGAAGGCCAGGCACCCCTTCATCCTGCTCTGTGGGTGCTCTGGCTTCTGCACAGTCTGGGGGCAGGACAGACCCAGGACACTTCAGTTAGGGGAGCAGGGACATCTGACAGATGCTGATTGCAAAGATTAGAATGAAAGGCAGAACACAGAGCCTGTGGTTTTAGTGACATCTAGTGTACACAGAACATCACATTGGGTGATGTGCGTGGAGGCTACAAAGAGACAGTTGGGCACTTGGAGACACAGCCCCTGGGCACAGCCAGATAACACCCAGCAGCATCTGTCCCCTTGTGTGCTAATGGCAAAGGGCAGGCAGGGAAGCTCCTGGGAGAAGGTGTGCTTCCAGCTGGATTTCAAAGGGCATGAACTTCAGGACTGGCAGAAAGCATGGGGGAGATGAGGGCGTCTGCCCCCCAGAGCTGAACTGCTTTCAGGAGCAGACAGCGGAGTCTGGGTGTAGGACAGATAATAGGACAGGCACGTTGTCAGTTTCTGCAAGTCAGGTGGTGACACCGAGTTTCGCCTACATTTTATTTTAAAAAAATGCCCATGACAAGGACGTAAGAGGTCGGTCGGATGGAACCCCAGGCTGACTGAGTGCAGAGCCCAGGGTGCTTGACCTCTGGGGCCGAGGCAAGGATGTGACTCAAACTGGCAACTCCAGAGATTTGAGGGTGATTCATAATAAAAACTCCATTTGAAAAGCTAAATGGTTTATTATTTACCCAAACCGTTTTCACGTGATTTCTCCCCTCTGCGTTCACAGTAGCTTTGTGAGGAAGACAGGACGGGCGCAATATGCGTTTCAGACTGGGAAACCGAGGTCCAAAGTCGCAAAGTGACTAGCCTGCCGACACACCCCATGGGGGCATCCGTCAGGGTGGGGGCACGAATCCACGGTGAGCGGGGCGGTGCAGGGAGCAGGGGAGGAAAGGAAGAGTGTGTCCTGTGCACAGGGCTGTCGGAACGGGGACGCGTGAGGCTGGCCGTGCCCCTCCAGGCCGTCTGGTCTCCCTGGAGCGTCACCTTCTCCTTGTCCTCTGAGCAATAACGAGGAGGTGGCGATGCTTCCACAATCAGGCCTGCCACCGTGCCAAGGCGGGTGGGCATCGCCCACGCTTGCGCCAGGCCCGCAGGGCGTCCCTTAAACCCAAACGAAACAAAGCCTTCCCCGGGCAGACCTCCCCTGCCTGTCCCCAGTCTCCCTGCCCGTCAGTCTCCCCTTTCCTGGCTCTTGGCAGGTGGTCCCTCTGAGTGTCCCCGGCCCTCGGTCCCACCTGCACGCCGCGTGCCGTGGCGCACGCGCTGCCCCCGAGAAGCCCGCCTCCTCGCTCCTGCATCTTCGCTCAGTTTTTCACACATTGTGACTCACAGCTCCATCAGTCACGACAGGATTCGCCTGATTATTGGCAGACTTTACACGACGAATTCTGTAATTTATAGGTACTTAATTAAAGGCTTTTGACCAATTCTGGAAAATGTTCTATTTATTTTGCT
>NW_011890434.1:0-306 GCF_000151845.1 Pteropus vampyrus
ACGTCACCGTAAGCCACGCACGTTTTGTGCATCAGCACATTTTTCCGTGACGCCGTAGTGGGACACTGTCACACCCCAGATCACGTGACCAGCCCTCGCTCACGTTTGCCCGAACAGCACTATCACGCCTCTGCATGTGATCTCTGCGTAAATTCCCACAGGATCACACACTGGGTCAAGGGCACACACCGGTTTCCAGGCTCCCGGAGTGCAGCCGATGCTGGCCCGGACCCGGCACACTGGGGCCAGCTCCCACCCCCACCGCCAGTGTCCAAAGGGCCAGGGTGTGGCCCTGATCAGCTGTGA
>NW_011890434.1:2836-6223 GCF_000151845.1 Pteropus vampyrus
TCCACCAAACCAGGTGACAAAGGAGCCCCACGCACCCCACCCAGGACCCTTCTGATGACACAAAGACCCACACAGCATCAGCGACAGAAAGAAGGGGCCGAGAAGCAGGAGCTCAGAAACCCCACAGGAGGAGACCCGAGTGCAGAATCCAGTCAGGAGAGCTGGACGCAGGTGGGGCTGGGGCCC
The DNA here is from genome assembly GCF_000151845.1 of Pteropus vampyrus. Classification (NCBI taxonomy): domain Eukaryota; kingdom Metazoa; phylum Chordata; class Mammalia; order Chiroptera; family Pteropodidae; genus Pteropus; species Pteropus vampyrus. The sequence continues at coordinate 3,023 of NW_011890434.1, forward strand.
GGCGGGGGACAGGGCCTGGCTCCCCCAGAACCGGCCCCCAGGTCACGCAAGGGAGGATGAGGGAGAGCCGCCAGGACGTCCTGGGGAGGCACATGCCCAGCAGTCCATGCTCAGGACGCTGTGATGCTACCAACTCCCCGCCCCGCACCCCGCCCGCCAATGAAAACACCTCCTGCGAGACTGGTCGAACCCAAACCGAGATATTCTGAAAAAAGAGAAAAATTAGTGGCCAAAGCACATGTGGAGACATGAACGTGTGCACGGGGCACACGCCAGGGCTTATGGGCCCCAGAGGAGCCGCACAGATGGGGACACCGAGGCCCCGGGAGCAGCGCAGGAGCCCAGCGCGGGGCGCAGACACGCGCGGAGCAGGCCGCCTGCAGGCAGCGAGCTGCCGGGGCTCAGGCGGTGACTTGCCGCATGAGGGGGGACACCAGAAACGGAAAGAAGAAGGAAGATGCATACAGTGGGCAGAGGACACAGTAAGACAACGAGGCAGACAAACAAAACACAAGTCCCCAAACAGACGGAGAGGAAGGGACCCGGAGGGAAGTGACAGCGAGACGGAGGAGGCCCAAGTCCCCGCGGAGCCCAGGGACACCGAGGCGGGGACCGTGAGCGCTGACGCTGCGGAGGCCTGCCAGGTCGGACCGGCTGGGACCGCGCAGGCCGCGGGGGCACGCAGGGGCTGTCCACGCCTCCGCCACTAGCACGTCCAAGCCGCCCGCAGCGGGGCAGAGCCAGAATCGAACCAGCCCAGACAGCAGCGCCCCGCTGAAGACCACAGCACGAGGGCGGGACGCTGAGCCAAGGGGTCCACGCCCGGCCACCCTGACCCACGGACCCGCGACCCCTGCCCCCACCCCGAGTGCTCCCTGGAGGACAGCGGGAAAGGTGTGTGAGCGTCACCTGTCCCCGGACAGCCTAAACCACACGGCAGGGCTGAGGGACGGCGCGTCCTGTCGTTGGGCTCTGAGGAGGCCGATGCCTCGCAAACACGCACAACGGGACCGAGGAGGACGAGCGACGGCCAAACCTGCGGCAAGGACGACTCGTACGGCCATCGAGCCGCAGAGCCTCAGCGGCCACCCAGGGATCGGCACGTGAGGTTCCAAATTCAGAAAGGTCAGGGGTGCTGTTGGGGCTCCAGGCCCCCCGCAGGCTGCGGTGTCACCGCTGCAGGCTTCCCAGCACCGCTGGGCTCATGACCCGCCCAGCCCCACCCAGGTCCACGCTGCTGGCCCACGGCTCCCGGCCTTTCCCGCCCGCCACCTCCCACGTGTCAGCTCCTACTGCACAAGTCCTGCGCCCGTGACTTCAAGGGTCCCGGAGGCGCCCGTCCTTTCCAGCTGTGCCGTCCACCGCCGAAGGACCAACTCTAGAGAGGAGGCTCCAAGAAGGATGTGCCACGGCATGGCTGCGGTCCCGCACCTGGCCACACACACCCCGTTTCTCCCGTGTTGGCACCTGCCCATTCCCGCCACCTGGCAGGTCTCTGGAGAGCCCATGTGGTGGTGTGCCAGCCAGCACTCTGCCCAGCAGATAGCACGAGACGGCCACCGGCCCCTGGGGAGGTACAGGCAGCCACCTCCTCTGGAGGGGCCGTCCCAAAGACGGCCCGGGGGTGAGTGGACCCCTGATCTGCTCACTCCGCCGTCTGCACAGAGTGAACACACGTGAGTGTCCCTCTTTGTTCCTTAAGACTGTGGACGCTGAATCTGAACATTTCTCATTCTAGAACCAAACCCCAACGTTTACCTCGCATGAGGTCTTATCTCTCGGGCTGCTGACATTAACAAAAATCGGCCCTCCAGACGGCCTCGACGCACGATCCAGCGGGTGACCCCTGAACGGGACACGCTGGTGCCGGCCCTGTCCTCTCATTGCCCAGGAGCGCAGCGCTGTAGCTTTCAGGGGGCTGGGGGCTGGGGGGCTGGGCTCCCGCGCACAAAGCAGCCCTGTGAGCGCTCCAGACCCCGCCTCGGGCTCTGCCACACAGCAGCACGCCCTCGACGCCGGCCGCAAGCGCTTGCCGCTCTCAAACGATGGTTTCCCGTGAGCGCCGAGTGGGGAGCAGCCGGCAAAGGCCGGGTCAGTTCGGGCTCAGGCGCACGTGTGCTCTCCCGACTCCAGGAACCGGCACACCGCACGTGGCAGATGGGACCTCAGCGGCTGCACGCAGTGCCCGGCGCCCGGGCGCCACTTTGCGCCCACGCCGACCCTCCCGCAGGGCTCCGGGCACGGTCACTCCCCTCAGCGACTTCCCGGAACAGTCAGCGACCGCTCAGGCAGCCCTGGCAGACGCACTACGCACCCAGTTGCCTTCATCTGCAAACACTAAGCTCCGTGACAGCGGTGTCACCATCCCCACTCCAGGTGGCACCGGTGCCAGGGCACAGGGCCGAGCAGTGTGTCTGAGGACTCGTCTCTGCCACCCCTAACCGCGGACTCCCTGGTTTTACCCACTCGGCAGATGCGTGCACGTCCCCACACTGATGTCTAAGGGGTAACACCACACAGCTCCTCCCACAAAGCACTGCTACGCGACGTGGCCCCAACACAGGCAGCGTCAGCGCCCCGGGCGCCCGGCACACCCTCAGTCAACCCCAGCCCAACCCTCTGAACCGGAACCGCACTTTGACGTAACGAGACTCCAGGGGAGTCCGTGCACGTCAGAGTTCCAGAAGCGACGCCCTGACACGTGGAGCAGAGCCCTGGCAGGCGGGCTTGTCTGTCCTCTCCCACCCGAGTCACAGCCTGTCCCTGTGGCCACATCTCCCGTGAAGGAAGGAAGGACTGGACGCGGCCTCGGCGGGGGCGGCCTGAGCATCTCCGATGGAACAGGCGTTTTTCACGTGCTGGGTCCCACTCATCTCCCTTCACTGACAGTCTGTCTCCAGACAGAATCCTGGCCACCCAGCAGGTGGCATCACACGCAGCTACGCTCACTGTCCCCACGCCTAACAGCTCTCCGTCTGTGGGCCACAAGGCAGTAGCCATGCAACAAAATTTTTGTTTGTTTTTTAAACACTCCAGAGAATAACACCTCTGGTGATTTTCTCCATCTACTTTGCTGACTCACGTCCCTTGGACAGAAAGAACAACAACCATGTCCCTAGGTTAACTGCCGTGCCTCTTCTCTCCTGGGCCTCCGAAGCTGTCTGGAGGCCCCCAGGGTGTGTCCCCAGAGGAACCTGCAGC
>NW_011890434.1:6273-8310 GCF_000151845.1 Pteropus vampyrus
ACCATGTCCCTAGGTTAACTGCCGTGCCTCTTCTCTCCTGGGCCTCCGAAGCTGTCTGGAGGCCCCCAGGGTGTGTCCCCAGAGGAACCTGCAGCCTGACAACTGGATCAACACGCGGCCGTCGTGGGCATGCCAATGCCAGCACAGCTCCCGACGCCTCTTAGGAAAATGGCTGTCAGTTAAAATCTACAAGAGTAAGTCCTGAAAGAAACAGCACGCTCAGGGAGCACCGCTGTCGAGATAAAAAGGCCCAGAATCATTTTCTCGGCTCAGAAAACCTTTGCAATGCCGAGGTCTCTTGAAGCTGAATTCCGTCCCAGGTCCACGGGACAGCACCTACTAACCGCCCAGGGTGGCAGTCCCCCAGGGCGAGGCTCGACACAAAGCCGGCTGAGACAGAGCTCTCCTTTCCAAGAAGCCGGCAGGTCAGCAGGGCCTGAGGCAGTAGCAGGTGGCTGAACATGGAGCACCGACCCAAGTCAGCGGGAGCTCTGGGAGTCCCCGCGGACGGTGAGGCTCAGTGCTCCCGGGGAGGAGGGCGGAAGGGCCGAGACAGAGCCTGGGAAGAACTGGTGTGTGGGGAAGGACAGCGGGTGAGGGTGTGGCTGTGTGACAGAGGACGCGGCCTGGCGGGGGGCGATGCTTCATCGGGCAGACGGTGGTTTTTAGAAGATTCGGGGACATAATGGGGAGTGAAGGAAGAATTCAGAGAGCCCCAGGTGTGAGTGAGGACCATCCACGTAGGTCGCCCCGCCGTCACGTGCTGTCACGTTCCACGACACTGCGGTGGACCGCCACATGAGCAAACAGAAAAGGGAACGCGCCCGTCTACTTGGCATGAGAACTGCTCAGGGTAAGACGGGGCAGTCCGCAGAGCGCCGTCCGGGCTCACCAGGACACTTAAGTAAATAGGACACTCAGCTCACTGCCAATATCAGTGACTTGTAAAAAACATACACATAAACAAGTGAACTAAGCAACCTTCTGTCCAAAACATAAGGGACGGAAGCCAGAACTGTTAGTGCTAGCACGCCGGAAATATGACATGAAGGCAAATACAGAGCGCTCCCAGGGAAGGCAGATCTGGGGAGCACCGGGACAGGTTCCTGAGGGCGCCTGGCCAACACCAGGCCGGTGAGGGGGCGTCACGTGTGCTGAGCGTGGCCAGGGCGCCCTCACCTGGGGCGGCCCAACGCAAGTAAGTCGGAGCTCCTTCCTCGAGGAGTGGCCGCTTACCAGGTGGTTGCTGATGTTTTTCATTCTCTCCACCACGCTCTTCACGGTCTTCAAGACGGGCAAATAAATACTCACCTACGAAACCAAGAGAAGACGCGAAGTATCGTGAGTTACGCAGTCACATGCCGACAGGTGTGCTCACGGCCTAGGCGTGGAGTGTGAGCCTGAAAACGCTGGAGTTGTGTCAAACTGTCTGAATACGGGTCTTTCTAAATCATTAAAAGAAGAAGGACCACGGCCCCGTGGGCACTTCCGGTTCCAGGACCGCAGCCCTCCAGCTAGAGGCCCCGTGCGCACCCAAGAGGACTGAGGTCTGGCACTAGCTGGAGGCCGCCCCTGAGGGACGCACTCCGAGGCTCAGGCCTCACCACCCCGCAAAAGCACCACCAAGAAGTCCCCGCACTATGCTCAGACCGGGTCTCAACATGCTGGACACGGTGCTGCCTTCCCCAGGCGGTGCAGGTGTCTCCCCGTAAAATCCCTCCCACGATCACGTCAACAGTGTGGGCAAACGGCGAAGGCCGCGGGGCACCATCCTGCCAGTCGTCCCGGGATTCCCGTCAGCAGGACTGAGGCAGCCTCTCCCTCGGCTCGTACGCACGCCCTGGACGTCACTCCTCACGGGACGAGGAAGCATCGAGTTGTGAAACTGACAGTGGTGCCCAAGGCTGTCGCCCCGCTAGAAACGGGGGCCCCCAGAGTGCCCCCTTGGGGCACACACTGGGCGAGACAGTCTCTCCCTCCTGCAGCACCTGGCTTTGCTGCTACTACATGCAGCGCTGCTCGAAGACCTTTATGTAA
>NW_011890434.1:9995-10478 GCF_000151845.1 Pteropus vampyrus
GGCACCGCGCTGCGTTCCGGCCCTTAAGTGGTTTTAAGTTAAAATGTTTAAATTGTGGTAAAAGCGGGGTGTTTGAAGGACGCCCCGTTAAGTGCAGATTCAGCAGCTCTGTCTCGGGATGCGCTTCGCCGGGTCCTGCTAGAATTCCCGTAGGTGACCTACCGGGGTCAGAAGGTATCAGAAAACGAGGGAAATAGACCAAATACTGTCCCCAACTTGGTTTTTCAAAGGCAAGGTCATCATCCATGGTAAGACTGCAGTTTTTAACGTGCTTTGCAGATGAGAACCTGCAACCTTTTTACCTGACATGTAGACTCCAGATGTGAAAAAAGTAACTCAGATTATTTTAAAAGTGCAAACTATAAAACTTAGAAACAGCTCTGCCTACTGTAAGACTATATAGCATGAAGCTAAATTCCAGTCCGCATCGTTACATACAAGTGTTGGCCAAACTGTCACGTTAAAATTGTTTTGTTAACAACG
>NW_011890435.1:0-367 GCF_000151845.1 Pteropus vampyrus
GGTGGAAGCCCCCGCTGCAGACCGGCACCCCCTCTCTCTGTGGCTGTCTGCATACCCAGGACCTTCGTGTTGAAGGGGAAGGGAGGACTCGTGAGCGAATCAGCGTCTCCCCTGGCATCGGGGAAATGCAGAAGCCGTCACATGCGCTGGACGGGAAAGCACATGGAAAGGAGGGGAGACGGGCCCGGTCTGCTTTGCCTGCCCGCACGCTCGGCCCTTTCCCGGCGCTTTTGATTCAGGTTACGGCCAGACCCAAAACATCTGTCGAGCCATAATGCGTGATAAAAACGTGTCCCTCTCCCCACAGAGATCATGTTTCAAGTTCTGGAACTGCCCTGTCAGAATAACGAGCTTCTTCGGAGAGCCT
>NW_011890435.1:1806-2981 GCF_000151845.1 Pteropus vampyrus
GGTTGGCCGGCCGTCGGCCACGTGGGCAGGGAGCTCAGGAGAAAGGCCTGGGCGGGAGAAGGGGCTGGACGCATCAGCGTAGAAGGCGAAGGCCATGGGAGGAGCGGGGGCAGGAGCAGCCACGTAGCAAAGTGCTCTGGGCGGCAGTGCGAACAGCCACAGAGGCCCGTGGGAGGGAGGGAGGCCGATGAGGGTCTGCCGGACTGCCCCGGGCATGAGTGGGGGCCGCAGACTCAGATGGAGGAACGCGTGGAGGCCAGTGTAGACGAGACTTTCCAGGTTCCAGGCTGGGAAGGGGGTGGGCAGAGGAAGCTTGCTGGCGGGAGAGAGCGGGGTGGGTTTCTAAGGACAGAGGAGGAAGGAGGGCAAGGAGGGGCGGTGGAACTTGTCCTGGCACCATCGCAGGGGGGCAGCCCACGGGCACGGCCCGCCCCCCGCCTTCCGTCACCGAGGGCTTGGCGGCCCGCGCTGTCACGTCGACTTTGTCAAACACCCTTCGTGGTGGTTTGGCTGCTTGGGAGCAGCCGACACGTGAGCGGTTTCCCTCACTTCTGCTTCTGGCCGTGACGGCAGGAAACAAGGGCCCCAGGGCTTGGCCTGCCCTGTCCTGCCCTCCTCGTAGATGTCAGGGCCTCCCACTGGGCTGGGGAACGCCTGGCCGGGCCTCCCTCTCTCGTGAGGCCCTGTGGCCCGGTGGGGAGGGAGTGGGAGGCCTCTCGTGACTGCAGACCCCTCCCTCAAAGGTGTCAGGGTGTCCCTCACTAGGGGACCAGCCTCACAGGTACCCTACCGGTGTGGTTTCCGGCTCAGCTACCTGGGAAACTGGGGGGCGGTGGGGGTGGTGGTGAAGAGATGTGATTCCCCAGAGACACACAGGTCCTGAGCCTGAGCTGGAGCGACAAGCTAAGGCACCGATGGATGAGACTTTTCTAAACAGAGGCTCCTCTTGGAAGTTATCGACTTCTGCATAACCAGTACATCTTCATTAAGCACCGTTTGCTTGATAGACCGTCGGCGTGCGTGTCAGTGAGAGAGGCCACGTCCACGCACGCGTGCTCACACGACAGGTGTGAGGCCCTCCAGCGAAACGGCGGTTAAGAGCACGCCCAGCGGAGCTGCGTCACTTCGCGGCTGAGTCGCGCGGCCTCCGTGTGCTTCGGCTCCTCCTCCGTGTA
>NW_011890435.1:4597-6703 GCF_000151845.1 Pteropus vampyrus
TAAATTCCCCTCAGCATTGATTGCACTGTGTTCACAAATTTCGATAGACTGTGGTTTTATTTTTATTTAGTCCAGTGTATTTTATAAAATATTTCCATTGAGCTTAAGGGTATTTGGTTTCCAAGTGTTTAGAAGCTTTCCTGTTATCTTTCTGTTATGAATTTCTAGTTATACGCCATTGTGATTGGAGAAAATGCTGTGTATGTCTTCAGTTGTTCTAACTTTGTTGAGATTTGTTTTATGATTCCTGGTATAATCCATATTGGCATATGTTCTCTGGACAATTGAAAAGAATATGTATTCTGCCGTTTCGGGGCGATGTGTTCAATTAGATCTTGTTCGTCGATGGTGCTGAATTCTTTTGTATCCTTGTCGATTTTCTGTTCAGTTGATCTGTCGGTCACTGAGCGAGAGGCTTGAACGTTCTGCCGTAATTGCGGATGTTTATTTCTCCTTTCGTTTCCGTTAGCTTTTGCTTCCCGCATTTCGCAGCTCTCCTATTTGCACATGCTCGTTTAAGGTCATTATGTTTTCTTGGTAGTTGACTCCTTTTCATCATGTTATGTCCCTCTCTGTCTCTGGTAATTTTTTTTACTCTGAAGCTCACTTTATTTAATATTAACGTAGTCTTTTGCTTTCTTTTGATTAATGTTTGCAAGCTGTACTTATTCCATCCTTTTAATTTCCACCTGTCTATGTCGTTACATTTTAAGGGAGTATCTTATAGATCGAATATAGATAGGTCATCCCGAACCCCCAATTCTGCCCATCTCTGTCCTTTAATGTATATATTTAGATCATTTATATTTAACATATTCAATGGTAGGTTAGGGCTTAAGTCCGCCATTTTATATTTTGTTTTCTAGTCATTCTCTCTGTATTACATTTCTGATTTCTCTACGCTCCTGTCGGTTACTTGGACACTTTTAAGAATTTCATTTAGGTTTTCTTTTTCTTCCCCCTCTCTCTTTTAATATATCTGTTCTCTTTTGTTCTCGGTAATTTTTAGTGTTCTGTCTTCCAGTTCACCGATACTTTCCTCTGTCTTCTCCCTTCTGATGTTAAGCCCCCCATTGAGTTTTAAAATTTTTTAATTTACTGTTTTTTATTTCTAAAATTTGTTTTGTGTTTCTTTAAAGCTTCCGTCTCTTTGCCAAAACTATTTCTTTGCTGAGACTTTCTATTTTTCTGTTTGCTTCAAAGGAGTTCATACTTGTTGAAGTGTTTTATGAAGGTTCCTTTAGATTTTTTGGCAGAGAGTTCGAACATCTCCGTCATCTCGGTTTGGGCATATGCAGGTTGTCTCCTTCCAGTCAGCTCGAGGTCTTCCTGGTTGTTGGTGGCACGAATAATTTTTGACTGAAGTGGGAAGAATTCCAGGTATGTCTCCCAGTAGGTCTCCATTGATACCGCTCTGATTAGCGGGAGGATGGGCAGGGACACCTTGCCACTGCTGGGTGGCGGCGGAAGTTCAGGCTCCTCGGATGTCTCTGCTGACACTGTGGGGTGCGGCCGTGTTCCTGCCCAGCAAATACGAAGGTCCCGGCTCCCTACTAGGCTTCCTCGGACACCACTTTTCCTACCGGGCATCCTAAGTCCCCTCCCTCATTGCTGTGGGTGGGGTCTCAGGAAGCTGCTGTGGAATCGTGGCACTCGGGTGCGTGTCGGAAAGTGGTGATGTTTCCGGGATGGTGAAGCAAATAAAAACGTGACAGATTGTTTTCAACGCTTCAACTGCAAATTGTCAACACGCATATATTTCCAGACCCAGCAGTTGAATGCGTGAGTTAATCATGGACCTAATAGGAAGCAGAATTATCTTTCTTTTCCACAACTGATACAGTCCTCCCACCCGACCCTTTCATTCTGGGAAGAGGATTCTGTGGACTGCTCTTTTGAAGTTTCAGGGGCTGGTGGAAATGCGAGAAACTACAGCACAAACCTGGCTTCCAGCAGCCCCTTGGGATTTGAAAATCCGCCCCCAGAGTCTAGGTTAGGGTTGGATTCTCATCCAATGTCCGTGTGCACTGTAAAGGGCCCACTGCCTTAGTTTCTGCTGGTCACGTGAATCCTTGAAAGATGCTGGAGGTGAGGTCCTTGGTCCAT
>NW_011890435.1:7920-8927 GCF_000151845.1 Pteropus vampyrus
GATCACTTCCTGCCACGCCGGGCCCCTCCTGTGCCCGTCCCCCCATCACGCTCCCCTTTAAGTCGTGTGGATGAGCTTTCCTGGTGTAGAAGCCAATTCTGCATGGCTCTCATTCTGACCCCAGAAGATGGGACTTTCCTGCAGGAGGGTCACTCACACGCGCCCTTCGGCAGTTGTTTTTCTGTTTAGGACTTGGATACTCTCTGCTCGGTTGTCCCTGACACTTTTCTAGCTGCCGGGACAGCAGCGTGGGGTGGGGGCTGGGAGCTCAGCCCACTTCCTCTCCTTGGCCCAGAGCGTTGCTCAGTGCCGTTCAAGCCCCGTCTCATCTTCATCACGCAGGTGCAATGACACCAGCTTGGCGTTTTGCTGGTGTTTTTCTCATCCACCCCATTGCCAGGTAGAGGTTGAGGAAATACCTTGTGGGGGAATCCACCCCTCGAGTTCGGGCGCGAGGCAGTTGGAAAGTTTTGTCATGAGCACGTCTGTCTTTTGTTTCACAGCTGGCGGCCTGCGTTAAGCAGCGAGCTGAAAACTGACACTCGTCAGTCAACCTGCCTATCCGCAGTGCCTTCCTCCAGCGACCGTGCTGGCCTTGACAATGACTCTGTTTTCCAGAATGGCAGTGTATTGATGAGTGAGCATCTGCAGGAAGGCAGCTCACCCCTGCTCCAGGCTTCAAGGCGTGGTGCTGAGCAGGAAGCTTCATTTATTTTCAAGAATCTGAATTCTCCCAGGTGGGGGTCTGCGGTCCCCCGTCTCTCTGCCCCCTTCTGGAGAGCGTCTGCTCTGGGGAATGGAGGGAGGTGTGGCAGGTTTGGTTCTGTTTTGGGGAGGGGCGAACTGGAGTTCTCTCCTTGTTAGGAACGGGATCTGAGTGGGTCTTGCGCTTCTGCAGACACCAAGAAGGGGTCAGAGCCAGAAGCTTCTGAACCATCTGTCTCATGGTACTCATCAGGAAGCTGAGGCTCGGAGAGGGCCGACACTTGCCCGAGGTCACGCAGATG
>NW_011890435.1:11612-12444 GCF_000151845.1 Pteropus vampyrus
AGCCGTTTAGTATTGTTGGGGACTAGAAACGAGGCCACGGGGTCACTGGTGGTCAGACTGCTATCTGAGGCACCCCGGCGTTCCACGCAGGTCCCATGGGCCACACAGACAGGAAGAAGCCCAGAGGCTGGGACACGAATGTGGGGGTTGAGAGCAGCTCTGCTCTGCTTTGGGGCTTGGTGTTTCCTGTAAGATTTCACTTGGCTGCTATGAGTCCTCATGCCTCGCACCACCGCCAGAGTCAGGAGGGCCGTGTGCCAGGCCTGGCCTGGCGGGCAGTGCCGGGCAGTCTCCAGACCTCTGTGAACCTCGGCTCATCTTCTAGAAGAGGTAGACACTCGGTCCCAGGTCCTTGGCAGATCTGATGAAATGTCATTAGCCACTGGTGTTTCACGTCTGGGTTGAGGGTCAGCGTGAGGGACCCAGGTGCCCGTTCAGTGGGTCGCCGATGGCGGCCTTGTCTCCTGCCCGCCTGTGTGTGTTCTGTGACCTGCTTTTGCTACTCACCCTCTCCGCAAATCCAGGAGATTTTCTTGCGGCTCAGACATTGGTATAATGTGCGAAAACCCAAGGGTCCTTAGTCTCCAATGGATTCCTTGCCATCCAAAGCTTCTTCCTGCATCAGGGCGGAAGCCTTGAGGGCTTCCGGCAGCCTCGTGTCCTCACCCACCACCAGGGGTCCTGTTGTCCCTGCCTCTGCCAGCTTCGCAGGTGGGCCCGCATCTGGACGCCCTGGAGGATGAGGAAGGATGGAGGTGGGATGTTTTCTTACTTTTTTGTGTACGTTATCCAGTGATAAATTCACTGCTAATCGCTCATCCTTTCTTCCTTT
>NW_011890436.1:0-622 GCF_000151845.1 Pteropus vampyrus
AGCAGGTCACAGGCCAAGCCCTGACTCCTGGGTCTAATGTTCGTGGCAAGTGACCCAAAGATGCAGACCCAGCAGCCTAGAGGGTCCTGCCTGGCGACCAATGGTGGAGCATTATAGCCTTGCACCCCTCTGGTCTGTGAGGGGTCTGGGCCAGCAAGGCTACCTGTATGCAAGGACAGAAACACCTGGAGAGGACAGGGGAACCTCATGGGAAGAGCAGGAGCCCAGCTCAAACCCGGGGCATCTGGTGACGCACTGAGAGCCCCAGCAGCCACCTTCCCTGACGTCTGGAAGCACGTGGGCTCTGAGGACAGCTTGGGAGCCATGGGAGAGGACCTGGGGCTTCCCGCGGAGACAGCCAGGTACTTGAGGAATGAGTCAGAAAACTGAAGGGATGCAATTGCATTTATAGCCCAGACTTTTCACATGGATCCTAGACGAGGAGGAGGAAGGGGAGAAACGAACCCAACACCATGAGGTCTAACCCTGCAAAGATGCGCCAGGTCCCTTACATGCAGTTTCGAGCAGCTAAGTCGCGATGAAGGAAGTTTCTGTCGCTCAGATACTCCATCCCCTGGGCAATGTCCACCATGAACTTCAGCAGTGTCTGCACGGGAATGTG
>NW_011890436.1:1707-3887 GCF_000151845.1 Pteropus vampyrus
ATTCAAGAAATTGAAGACTCCAAAAATGGAATGATGCCCTCTGTCTGTGGATCGTAGACCCAGTCCCAGACCACTCCTGCAGTGACACAGACACCCAGGGGACTAGCTGAACAGACAGCAAAGAGAAGATTTGAATAAAACCTTGATTTTTTCAGCTTCTCTATGCATTTTGTGACAGCCAGCTTTACCTGTGGCTGCAAAGTGTCAAAATGTAAAAATATATTCCTTTTTCCTATTTACAAAACCTGAGAGTTTGTTTGCACCATGGGTGATATCCTAGTGCTTTTGTAAGTGGAAAATGTGCATTTGCTGGGAAAACACTGGAGACTTGCTTCTCTTATTTGTCATTTTGCTTGAAAGAATGCAAGACGGCAGCAGTACTTCTGGCCGACACGGGCAAGTGGATTCTAAAACATATGGAAGGGCCACAGGATTAGGGGCCCTAAAATGATTCTGGAAAGCAGGGTGCAGCTGAAGGAACCCACGTCCCCGTGTTAAGACTCATAGTCAAGCTGCAGCGGCCAGCGTGCTTCTGATTCCACAAGGAGGGGGCTTGTGACAAACGGAGAGATGGAGAAGTGTCAGCAAAAGTGTCAGCAAAACAGCTCAGGGCACCCGCCCTCTGGGGACTGAGAGTTCAGAGTGAACAGCTAAAGAGAGGCCACTGAGAAGGGGGAGGAGGCTGCTCTGACAGCCTGAGGCCCTGGCCCCACTGCCATGAGGCTAGGACGCTAGACTCTGCTCCCAGTCGCTTCCTCCCCCCACAGAACAGGAACCACCAGGACCAGAGCACACGTCATCCCGAATGCACAGTGAGCACCGGACAAAGGCCAATGCTCTCGCCGTCCCCCTCTACATCCAAGGTCAGACACTGGGCCTGTCCAGGCCTGTCACGTAAGCCCCGAGGGGAGTCTGAAGGTGATGCCTGGGTCACTACCTTTGGTCCTGTGTCCAGCCGGGAGTAAAGTAAGTAGGTGTGCAGGTCCCCGTATTTCATGAAGGGTAAGACCACCATGGGCTTTGGCGTGCCCTGGGAGCCCATCTCTATGCAGACACCTGAAAGGAAGGGTGGGGTGAGTCACAAGGAGCCCCTGTGAGCAGAGAGCAGAAAAGCAGTGTGGCAGTGCTGGCCACACTGAAGGCACATGCTCCCGAGTGGACAGTTAAAGAAAGACACTCATAACCCACACGCCGACCTCCTCCTGGGTCTGGACACACCGTGTCCACTGCTCAGTGTGTCCTTTCCTTTCAGATCTGTGCCCACCTGGGCAGGAGGGCGCTCAAAAGTTAATCTACGGCAAGCGTGGCCGTCTACAGACCCTTGGCAGTTCTGCAATACTGGGTCTAAGTGAGGGGTGGCGGCTACATCGCCATCCAGGGCGAACTGGTCTTCTGTGAGAGTTAAATACTGAATCGCATGAAGACGTCCACCAGAACCCATTGCTTGAAATATGAACAAGATTCAGGGGCTACCAGGTAAAATCCACACCCCTAAGTTTTAAGGGTTACACACAGGAAAAGCCCATTCATCGTGGAATTCTAGAACCAGCGCCTGTGCGTCACCTGACACCAGGCTTGGCAAGCTCTCGCGCCCCGCGGTGCAGTCACAAAGCAAGATTGTTCTGTCTGCCCAAGTCAATAACCGCAAATGAGTCACAGCCTCTCTTATACAAACATTAGTTTTCACTTCTCCCCGAAGCGTTAAACACACTCTGAAAGCTCCCCAAAGAATTTAGCATCTATGCAGTCACAGGACAGTGGGAAACGATCCAAGGATAAGTGCTTATTCGCAGGCTGCTCTTCCTCCTGTAACAGGGTCACTTACAGAGCAACTGCTGGAACCTGACCTCCCTTTTTCTCTTTCGTAGCTAATGGAGCTAAAGAGCCAAATTGTGACCTTAAACCGCGTCTCGTTTTTACCATCAACCTCAGAAAATGAAGCTGTAGGGATGAGCCCTTTGAGTGAAAACCCCACAACATAAAGAGCTTTGGGGTTGGATCCGGCATGCGTCTCCGCCCCCGAGACCACCCTCTGGCACCAGCCCCGCATCCTGGTACCTAGCAGTCGGATGACGTTCGGGTGCCTGAAGTCTTTCATGCATGCGGCCTCGCTGAGGAACTCCTCAATCTCTCGCTGGGAAAAGCTGTCCACTGAAAGGAGAGACAAAAGACATCTGCCT
>NW_011890436.1:7222-9523 GCF_000151845.1 Pteropus vampyrus
CGCGTGTCATTCTGACCCATCAGTGACCGGCATCGCAACACCTGACCTCCACCCTGGCCTCAAGGAGCACCAGACACTGAACCCAGAAGAACAGGTTTAATTGGTGACTACTCACACTTCATGGTCTTCACGGCCACTTTCTGCGAGGTCCCGTCTTGCTGATCAAGGTCTCCTTCCATGACAGACCCAAACTCTCCTGTGAAGCAAAATGATCTCTGTGTGGACCTCTCCACCCCCCACAGACACCATGGTACCAGAGCTGCTGTTTTCATGTGGCCTGCGAGAGGCCCGTGTGCAGCAGCTGGGTGCCAGGCCACCCCACGTGCACACCAGGGCATAGGTCAAGCACCAGCCTCCTGCTTGTCACCAGTCTCCTGCTTGTCACCAGCTTGGCAGGTTTGGACTGCATGGAAAATGTTTTTGAGATTCATAAAATAGAGGATGTAGTTCCATAGTGTAGCGGTTAGCACATCTGCTTTATACGCAGAAGGTCCTGGGTTTGTGCCCCAGTGGAGCCGCAATCCATGGTCTATGGCCATGCCACCCTGAACAAGCCCGATGTCTGATCTTGGAAGCTAAGTAGGGTCGGGCCTGGTTAGTACTCGGATGGGAGACCACCTAGGAAGACCAGGTGCTGTAGGCATAAATAATAACAAATAATAATAATAATAAAGAGATTCATAAAATAGAAACTCTGAATACCATTATCATTCATCCTAAGATCAGTTTGACGAACTAAACATGTATTTTCAGGCTTGTTCCCACTTAAGTAGCAAGTTACTGGGAACAGACAGTAAACTTGAGAACTGGAAGAATCAATTTGAATGATGTAGGAAACTGGCTAATGAATTGCATGCTTTTCAAGGAAGGAAGCAATTCCTATTTTCAAGCCAACTTGTGTGTGCATGGCCCCTTCATGAGCCAGATCTGCATTTGAAAAATCATTATTTACTTTTTCATTTTAAATGATGAAATAGAACAATGTGTATTATCACTTAGAGTCACGAAAATGGTTATTTTATTTAATAAACACATATTTTAAAAAATGACTGTGAACTGCCTACTTCCTCACCCTGCATTTTGAAAGGAAGTACACAGCTCACCTTCACCCAGGATCTTCCCAAGGGTCAGAAGTTTCCTGTCAATCACAACGTCTTCCAGCTTCCTCTGCAGGTCTTCACTGACCCCCAAGCCGCGCACTGTACCAAGAGTGACAGGGGACATGTGAGTTGTCAGGGAGCTTCCTTTCATTGGAATACGATGAAAATTATTTATAAAGTCTCATCAAATAGCTAAACTTTTTTTTTTGCATTTTATACCCATAGCTCTCCCCAAAAAACGCCAGTAGTAAAACATCCCATTTAATTCTACTGTGATTAAAATGAGGAAAATGGATCCTTCAGGGCCATGTCAGCTCTGAAGGATGATCAAACTCAGAACCACATTTCTCCCCAGAAGGTGCGGCAGTGGGCAGCGATCACATTCCCGTTCGGGAGGTCCGCCCTGGCTAGAAGGTGTGGAGAGTGGTCAGCAGGTCCTTTCCAAGGAGTGTTTCCTGTTTTATCTATAAGGGCGGAGACAAAGGTGCCATTGGCACCCCCATTCTCCATGCCAAAGAAGGGGGTGCAGAAATGATGGGAAATCCCGAGAGCACAAGCCACTGTTCATGTGTGGCACGTGGAGCCTCGATCTGACACAGAAAGTGCTGTTCCGAGTGCCTGGTGGGGGCTGGAGGATAAGGTGTCTGTAATAGCTCAGGCTTCAATATGTAGCACTGGCAGTAAGTGCCACCTGTGAGAGCGTGACTAGGTTGGGGAGACCCAGTCAGTGCTCCCCTGGCAAATGACTGTTTGTGCGCAGTTAGAGAATGAGCAAGGCTTTGAAAGAAAAAACTGGGTAATCAGAAAGGAAACATTAGCTCTCAGGGAAAAAATTTTACCCAGCTGGTCCTCCAATAAAGGAAAGAAATTGGTCTAAATTGCTTTTTGGTTTTTTTGTTTGTTTGTTTGTTTGTTTGTTTTTAAGAAATGCAAGAACAAACCTCTGAAAGTAAAAACTGCTAAATCAGAAAAGGAAATTAGTAACATTCCACATCCTGTGAGCTTTTATTTCACAGCGACCTGTATCCCATCATTGTTATATTTGGCTGTCGTCGCGGTTTTGTTTTTTTGGCAAATATCCAGAAGCTTGCATTTGATTTTTGCACATACTTTTAACTTTGTTTCTGAAGTTATTCAAGAACACAGCTACCTTTTATCCTCTCTGATCCAGCAAAGCTCAAACCATCATTATTATGAAGTG
>NW_011890436.1:12143-12471 GCF_000151845.1 Pteropus vampyrus
ACAGCCCAGTCTGAGTCTCGGTCGGCTCCCAACATCTTACCCTTTGTGCTCTCATCCTCCGGGAGGTCCTTCATGTGCAGAGTTTTGCCAGGGTAACTTCCCTGTCCGTCCTTCAGTGAGATCACTTCCATCAGGTGGCTAAAGTTCACCCTCTCCGAGCCCCTGGCCATGTGTTTAGAGTCCCCGGCTGTTTTTCCCATGACACACTTTACTCAAATCCACTTCAAACTCCGTTTCTTTTCTTCCCTTGTTCGCTGGTCCCCTCTTTCAAGTACCCACTTTCATAAAATATCACGTGGGTTTGTTGCTGGGAGACGAGGCGGTGACA
>NW_011890437.1:0-440 GCF_000151845.1 Pteropus vampyrus
CACGCAAAGCCCTGAGCTCGGGGTGGGGACAGACAGCGCTCTGTAAAGCACAGCGGGCGGAAGATGGCGAAGGACACGCAGACAGCGGGGCGGGGTGGGTGGGGCGCACGTGCGGGGGCCGAGCTCGCGGGGGCTTGCGGGAGCCAGTCCCATGCCTCTTCCCGGGTCTGTGTTGAGGGGAGTCACCCAGTCACTGGAAAACAACCCCAGGGGCAGCATTTACAGGGAATGGGCAAACACAAGCCGAGTTTTGAGGGGGTTTCGTCCCCGCGGACATGCTGACAGAAGCCCCTGGATGTCTGAATCGGGGCCCAGCGGGGAGGGGGGCGTGAGCCCCAGGGCCGCCTGCAGGGAGGAGCCACCCAGACCCAGAAAACCCACGCGCCGGCGCTGGGGCAGCTCGATCTGGGTGGGGGGCGGTCCAGGAGGAAGGGGCCCAC
>NW_011890437.1:490-916 GCF_000151845.1 Pteropus vampyrus
ACGTCGGTGACTGTACGTGCCTCACGCTCCAGCTACTAGCCGGTCACTGAAAACCAGCAGTCACCCCCAGCGGCGGGACCCGACTACCAGCTACAGGTCGTCACGGCATGGGAGGGACCCACAGCCCAGCGACCCCAGCGGTGTGACGCGACACCCTCGACCGCAAGGTCTGCACACATGCGCAAGAGCACGCGCACACACACGCACAAGTGCACGCGCACACATACACACGCGCACACGCACACACGCACGTCTTTGCTCTGTTTTGTGTTGCTTTCTCCTGAAACAGACTCAGTCTACAAAAAAGAAATAGTTCGGTTCTCAGCGAAAGCGCTCATTCTACACTCAAGGAAGCATTTTTCTTCCTGCACACACAGAAAGCCCCTCCTTTCCCCATCTGGGGGCTCCAAATCTAGGCCGGAGGAA
>NW_011890437.1:966-2511 GCF_000151845.1 Pteropus vampyrus
GGGGACAGAAGAGGAGGAAATGCACGCCTTCCTGTCCGGGGACCAGAGTTCCCCCCGGAAGAGGGACCGCTCTGCTCGAACGCCCCACGCCTGCGTCTGAGGTCCCAGCAGGTGCCACAGCCCTCGCAGCCTGTGCCTCTGTCCTGAGCCGCCCTGGGAGAGGCGTCCTGCAGAGGGGCCAGTGTGCCCCTGTACGCACATGCCCGCTCACACCCAGGACCAGAGCCATCACCCAAAAGAGAGAATCCCACCACACTGTTCTTGTCCTCGGGCCCAGTGGTGGGAGTGCCTGCGCCTCGCGTGGCGGGAGGACGCGGCGTGGGCTGAGCGGGGCTGCTGGCACCGGCGGGAGCTCTTTAGCACGAGCGGCTGCCAGCACACGGGAAGCCAAGAGGCATATGCCGGCACCGCACGCCCAGACTGCAGCCGCGCGTCCTAAATGAGTCGCACCGGGAAGGAGATTGCAAGCCAGTGCGCTCCGGCTGCAGTCGGCAGGTGCGGTGCCTGGGAGCCAACCAGCGCTCTGGACAGAGGCAACTACAGAAAGAAGCAAAGCGTGGCCCAGCCCTGTCACGTGGTCTCACGAAACACTGAGGGAGAGGACACGGCCGGCTCCGGTGCCGAGGTGGCCCCTCCGGGTCCAGCTGGTCAGGACGGGCTGAGCCGTGTCGTCCGTGCCTGGCCTGGGAGACCCACCCGTCCCATCTCCCACTGCGGTTGCTGCGCTGACATGGTCCACAGTCGTGGACGTAGCAGCATGGAGCCCGCAGAATCCTGCGGGGAAGGCGGGCCGGTGGCAGGTGGCCGCAGTCCCCACCACTCCCTGAGATCCTGCTGTTGCTCCAATTCTCACGTTTTGCCTGATCTGCGCATGTGACTTCACTCTGCCCTTAGGCTCTGAGTTCTAACCCTTGAGGCCATAAAAGGGAAAGGGGAGGGAAGAAAAGACTCGCCGGCGACAGTGGGGCAGGTGGACGCCGGGCACGGCGCTGGCGGGCACGCAGAGCCCCTCAGCCGCCCGGAAAACAGGAGCGCGGCTCCTCGAAACGTAAACGCAGAATTCCGTGTGACCCAGAAACCCCACTTCCATCTCGGAAAGAATTAAAAGCGGGGTCTGAAAGAGATACCTGTACACCCACGCTCACTGCAGCATTACTCGCAACGGCCAAGAGGTAGAAGCGACCTGCGTCTAACGACGGATGAACGGACGAACGAAACGAGGTCTGTGCGAACGACGGACTATTGCTTAAGTCTCAAGAAGGAACGAGATCTGACACATGCTGCGACATGGATGAACCTCGAAGGTATTGTGCTAAGTGAAGTAACCAGACACAGAAGGACACACACACGTGATCCCACTCACACGAGGTACCTAGCGTAATCGGATTTGTGCAGTGATCAAGTCGTAGCGACAGAAAGTGGAGAGTGGCCGGCGGGGGCCGGAGAGGTGAGGAGTTATGGTCTGGCGGGCACGGGGCTGCAGTTTTTCAAGATGAACAAACTCTGTGGAACTTTTGGTGATAACGACACGCCGATGCATGTCCA
>NW_011890437.1:3177-5887 GCF_000151845.1 Pteropus vampyrus
AACTCCCTGGTTCCTGAACTCATCTGCACCCTGCAATCACTGGGGGGTCGTTCTTAAATGTGCAAAGGCCAGCCCCGCCCAAGACCTACCAGATGACACTCCTCAAGGCCAGGAGGCTCCCGCAGCCCTCGCTCCTCAGTGCAAATCACACTTCTAGGGTGAGACACACAGGGAAAGCCCTGCAGCCATAGGCAGATCACGGGCGAGGCCACAGAAAGGGGAGAATCTCCCCGCCCAGAGCTTGCAACCAGGGCCTTGCGTTTCTCCTGAACCCAAGTGGGACGTGTCCTTCCCTGAGACAAAGTGCCTCCTGCTGGGGACAGCCAGAGTGTCTCCTTTCAGTTTGTCTCTGAAACCTCCCAAGCAAGGCAATTTTAGAAAATTATCCAGAAAAAAGCTAGAATTGCAAAGACTCCACCTTGCATTTTACTAGCAAAACCGTGCTCACCTGCTGGCATGTGTCCCCTGAGCCCGCTCTGCTTTGAGGTCCTGGCAGTGGTCTGTCCCTCCTGCGGCCACAGCTCCTGTCCGGCCAGCCCTGTCCTCCGCTTCAGGAGTCCACTGCGCTGTCCAGCGCTGATTCCTCCCCGTCAAGGTTAGCGTCTGCCCTGGCCAGACCCTGGCTGCCTCGCCGGCTCTTGCTGGCTCTCTGGACAGAGCCCACACGGCCACGGTCCCTCACCGTCTCTCAGATTCCCAGCTGAGAGGGCCCTGTGCCCCCGTGAGGACTGGCCCCAGACGCTTTCCGCAATGCCACACTCAACTCAGGGCTCAGAGCGCCTGCACACGGGCGAGCGTGCTTGGGACTAGGGGTTCGTCTGACCCTCTCTCCGTCAAGGCAGCTCTGTGTGCCCTGGCCCACGGAGAGAACTGCCAACAATCACCAGGTCCGCTAGCTAAAGAGTTCATCCAAGTCCCAGCACCGGTGACCTCAGGTGGAGCTGGACGACCCGTCCACTGCCGAGAGCCCCAAGGCCACCCGCTCTGGCTGGGGACGGGGGAGGGCCGGGCGAAGGGAAGAAAGCAGACGCGCTGGCAAACGCAGTTATCTCTTTTCTGTCTCGTTGGACTGGCGGCTGCCGGGTTGCGGCACATTCATCACGCTGAAAAGCGAGCTACGTCCGTGGATCAAAAATTAATTTACTGTCCGGCCTGGCTTCCAGCTTGGCGCAGTAATTGAGTTTTGTCATGACAGTGGTGCAGAGCTCCAGGGCACACTCCGGCCCGGCCTGAGGCCCCCGCGTCAGGGAGGGAGGTTTATGAGCTCGGTAATGCAATTATCCGCCAGCACAAAAGCGCGCTTATCTCCAAAGTCACTCTGGATGCGTCCCTGGCTCTCTATGCACGTGTGACTAGTGCACGTGTGACTAGGGACACAGTTACTGATCTACTTCTCCAAAGACGGGCTCGGCCGACTTGAGTCTCAGAAGAGGAAGACAGGAGAGCTCGTCCTACTGCGGGAAAGCGCTCTTGGGAGAGGCACGTCAATTAAGTGAAACACTTAATCGAGCAGCTACTATATGTTCTGTATGCAGACGACAGACGTAATCCTTCAGGAGCCCACCGAGGTCTCGGTCTCGCTAGCGAATGGAAGTTCAATGAGAAGCATTGCGCAGACGTCTCTCTGTCACAGCCCGCCCCACCCCACCCCACCCCCGGGGGCAAAGGTCTCCGGAGACGCCTTTCCTTATTTCAGGACTATTCGTGCAGTGCTGACCCTGCCCCAGGCACACCCCGAACTTTAACAAAAAGGCACGACATGTGGAACTTCAAAATAATTCGGTGAAAGCT
The DNA here is from genome assembly GCF_000151845.1 of Pteropus vampyrus. NCBI lineage: Eukaryota > Metazoa > Chordata > Mammalia > Chiroptera > Pteropodidae > Pteropus > Pteropus vampyrus. The sequence continues at coordinate 4,969 of NW_011890437.1, forward strand.
GGATAGAGGATACACAGACGCACACGTGCATACAGACAGGCGGACGGAGCAAACAGGACATTTCTAAACGGCCCTGTCTAAGGGGCGGGTGCGGAAGGGTTCGTGGCCCTCGTCTTGCGATTTCCCCGAGCGCTTGAAGCTTTCTGTGAGGCCACAAAAAGGAAAGAGCGACGCAACTTCTTGGCAGCACAGACGAGACGCCGGAAGCAGCGCAGCACAGCGTGCGCCCTCCGGTCCCGCGCGACGGGAACGGCGCCCTGTGCTGGCTTCTCGTGCTCTTCTGTTTGTGAAAGTCCTGAATTGAAAATAACGGCGAGAAGGTTGCCCCTGAGGTGACCGCCATCTGACTGTGGCCCACCGCTGATCGCCCAGTGGGTGGCAGGAAGGGGCGCTGAGTTTCCAGGACCAGGCGCGTGGGGAGCAGTTCGCGCATCCCCGGGGCCCCCTCCGCCCAGACAGCGGCTGTGAGGAGCCCGGGGAGTGTGCGGAGCACCCAGACCTCGCCTGACAGCCTGCACTTGGTGAAACGCGTTTTTAGAGCAAGCTATGGCTACAAACCTGAGCTAGTCCAGCACCTCCTTCTCATTGTCAAATTATGACCCGTACAAACCTTTGTCCTGCTTAAGCAAAGTCAAAAACAAATCACGCGAAGTGATTAAAAGCTATACCAAATCGCCCCACTAACCGTGACGGACAGCTCACAGTCCTTGATGTCGACGCAGCCTGCCCTGCCTCGAGCCGAAGCTGCTGAAAGGGCTCCTTGTTCAACTGCCACGTGTGGACGCGGTTTGAACCCTGTAATACGTGCGTGCAGAGCATCCGGCCCTGAACCCCAGCGTCCGGGAAGTTCCCACGGGGGTGTGACGATGCTCCTTCCAGAGGGACGAGGGGCCCGCAGGTGACCGCCCTCACTCGGGTC
>NW_011890438.1:0-6311 GCF_000151845.1 Pteropus vampyrus
TTTTTTAGCACTAAAAATGAGCTATCAAGCCATAAAAAGACATGGAGGAAGCTTAAATGCATATTACTAAGTGAAAGAAGCCAATGTTAAAAGGCCATATGCTAATATAATAATAAAACAAAATAAAAAAGGCTACATACTATATGATTCCAATCATATGATATTCTGGAAAAGGCAAAAATATGAAGACAATAAAAAGATCAGTAGTCGCCGGGGGTAGGGAGAGGAATAGGGGGAGCACAGAGCATTTTTAGGTCAGTGAAAATACCTATAGGATATGATAATGATGGAAATATGTCATTATATATTTGTCCAAATCCATAGAATGTACACTACCAAGAGCGAACCCTTAGGTAAACTATGAGCTTTGGGTGATTATGATGCATCAGTATCCTCAGCTCTGCCTCGACCTCGGCAGGTGAGTGTCTGCATCAAAATCCTCTGGTGCCCACCACATCTGCTTCCCTGCTTTAGGCCCAGCCCGAATGAGGGGAGAGGTGCACACCTCTCTTTAGGGGTTCTGCTGTATGTAGATCTGCAGCAGAATTATAGCTAGATGGCCTTGGATTCAAATCTCTGCCACCTACGAGCTGCATGATACCAAATGAGGTCATGAACATTTCTTCCTCTGTAAAGTTTGCATAATAATAGTTATTTTTCCAAGTAGTTGAGAACGATAAAGAGAATATATCAGGCATCTTTAAAACATTGTCAAGGGTGACACAGGTGCTTTAAAAAAAATGCACTGTTTTCTTCTGTTCTCTTTTCGCAATACTTCTGTTCCGACAAAGGTGTGGATTTTCCATGCTAAGCAATTCTGACACTAACTGTTTGCAGTTGAGGGTTCAATTCCACAAAACTGCCAATCCCCCTGCCCTTCAGACACCTGTTGCAAGTCCAAGTTGTCACCTGTGCTTCTGACCTACTGGCTTTAAACAAAAGGTTACCATACTCCCTCCTCAGGTTTGATAATTTGCTAGAGTGGGTCACAGAACTCAGGAAAATGTTTTATTTGCTAGATGACTGGTTTATTGTAAAAGGATACAACTCAGGAACAGCCAGATAGAAGAGGTGCACAGGGCAGGGGATGAGGGAAAGGGCACAGAGCTTACAGACCTTCGTCAGGTGTGCCCCACTGCCAGCACCTCCCGTGTTCAACAACCTGGACCTCTATCACCTTTGGTTGGGGTTTTTTACGGAGGCTTCATTACAAAGGCATGACTGATTAAATCACTGGACTTTGGTAAGTAACTAGATCTCCAGTCTCTCTGCCCGCCCAGAGGTTACAGGTGGGAGGCTGAATGTCCCAACCCTCTAATCACATGGGTGGCTCCTCAGGCAACCCCCCCTTCATCCTGAAGCTGAAGCCCCGAGCCACCAGTCATTCAGTGAGCATACAAAAAGACACTTATCGCTGCCACTTTAGAGATTCCAAAGGTTGTCGGAGCTCTGCCCAGAACCAGGGACGGAGACTAAATATGTCTTCTATTATATCACAATATCGGTGCTCAATAAATGATAACTATTATACAATAATTAACAGCATTGTATCCCTCATGGGAAATAACGACTGCTTAACAAATGTTTACTGGTAATATTCAGGCCAAGACAGACTTCTTAAAACAATAAGAATGAGAATCTGAACACCGGGGATAAAACTAAATTCAGGAAATAAAAAGCTGTGTTTTTAATCCACCTGAGAGAGTGGCTTTGAAAAGTGAGGCAAGAATCCCAGGCTTGTGTGCAGTGGTTGCTATTTAATGAGAGCAAAGGAATTCATTGGTAGACGGTCCTTAGCTGTGAGGGAGAGTGGGTGTGAGGGAGGCACAGGCACCTTGCAGAGCAGCGGGCTATTGATTAGCGCTAAGAAAGGTTCCTCTTTCCTGGCTCGCTGTTCCCGGAGAAGGATTCATAGAAACTGCGACTACATACAAAACCCAGTGCTCGCCTGATCTTGACTGTAGCTCCTAGTTCTTCCCAGCAAAGAGCTACAGTGAGGGGAGGTGATGTCCAGCTCTGGACCTTACAGCCACCCGTGACCCACGAGAAACCACAGAACTGGATAGAGAATAAAACTGGCTCTGAGGTGAGAACACCCTGGCCTCTGGGTCCTGCCTGTTTGGAACTATAAGAGACTGACAAGGCTTGCTTTCACTGACTTGTCTAGACACTTTTTTTTTTTACCTAGTTCTTTGGCATTTATCATATTCCTTTAGCTCTTCTTTAGAATTCAGCCTGTCACCTGTTTGATCTATTATGCCAACTAATCCCCTCCTGTTAAGCTAAACTCTTCTCAGTGTGTCTTCTTAGGACTGGAATGAACGCCTGATGGAATCTGCAACCTAAATCACCCATTTAAGGTCACCAGAGAATGAAGAGACTCCCAGAATCTCTCTCTCCATCCATCCATCTTGCCTCTCCCCACTTCCTCCCTTCCTTCCGTCGTTATTGCCTTCTTTCCTCCCTCCTTCCCTCCTCGTTCATTCCTTTCTTCCTCTCTTTTTTCCTCTCCCCTACCCTGCCTTCCTCTATTCCTCCCTCCCTCCCTTTCTCTCTCTTTTAAACACATCCTCCTCATGATAACATCCCAGCTACCTTCTAGGATGACAATACCTGGAATCAACATGATTAGCAGCAAATGAATATTTATATAACAGTGGTTCTCAGTCAAAGATGATTTTGTCCCTTAGGAGACATTTGGCAGTTTTGGTTGTCACAGCCTGGACTGAGGGTATAGAGTGCTACTAACATCTAAATATATACAGCCCGGGGATGCTGTTAAACATCCTATAATGCACGAGACAGCCACCGCGCCCCCCGCCCCCACAACGAAGGACTATCTGGTCCCAAATGCAATAGTGCTGAGGCTGAGAAAGCCCTGTCTGTAAGTCTACTCTTCCAGGCAGCCTGAGGTACAGTGGGCACTGTAATCTGAAAGTGTCAACACATTTTCTGGAGGCTCCTGTCACACTGGTAAAGTGCTCTTGGAAAAGACAAACCCAATAACTGCAGAACTTTTGGATGATGTACATAGCATTCTCTTCAATAATGCTTTGCAACTTAGTCTTACCCAATAATTAAACATAAAATACTTCAGCTTTGTAAGAAATACAAAGTTGCTCTCTAGGAGTAAAACTCCTCACTCACAGCATGTCGCGGGCTCCAGCAGCTGTCGTCACAGAAACCTGTAATAGCTTTCCTGTCTTTATCCTAATAACAAAGCCACATAGCTCTCCTTTATCACTGGGTACTGGATTACTATTAAGTTAGACATTATTCTAGGCAGACTCAGAGAATTCCAGCTGTTATCAATGGTTACCTGGGTGGACAATCCTTTTCATGGCACTTCTTCTGTCTCCCATTGGGCTGTGTTTCTGGGTCACAGAACGTAACTTTCACCACCCCATGGCCTTTCTTCACGCAATGGGCAGTCTGGCGGCGGATACCTGGGGCCGGGCAGAAAAGTTCACACATAATGAACCCCGAGCCCACATGCTCGGTGTAAGGTGAGGCCCCTGGTCATGTCAAGGCATCATGCTTATAGCTGATGGGAAAGTTGTCCATAATAAGGTATTTGGTTCTGAAAGTAAAGATGAGGAATGGGGACCTCTTATCATCCACGCTCATGCTGCAGCTGGTGATGAGTGGAAGGTAGATTAGCAGGTAGATTAATATATAATCTACAATTACATAATTGCATAATTACATAAGTAGATTAATATATAATCTAATGTGTAGATTACAATCTAGCTGTGGAGACAAGACTAACACACATATGCCAACCAAAAAACAAAATGAGATTTAAATAAAAAAGGGCAGGTGTTACAACAGAAATGCCACACTATCCATTTAGTAAAGGAATAGAGGAGGTAGGGATCTTTGTATTAATTGGGGTTCTTAAACTCTGAAATACAGGAATAAACTTCCAAATAATTTTGTGAAGTTCAAGAGGTTATGTTTTTCAAGCAGAGAGTTTTGATAGCAGGGATTGATAACACTGCTGCCTTTGGAGACCAGGCCGGTAATATAAGAGAAGCACATAGGGAGCGTCAGGGAGGACAGGCAAACCAAGCATATCTGTACCTGGACTTGACTTTGAATATATAATTATAGCTAACACATATAGTACTTGCTTTGTCCCAGGCACTGTTCTAAACTGTGTGTGTGTGTATGACATATATATCTATCCCAGACAAATACACACACACACCCACACATGCACACACGCACACACGCACACACACATATTATATATAGTATTGCCTATTGTCTATTATAATATATAACTGAAACCGTACAACAATCCAGTGAGGTCAACATTATCACTATTGCTATCTGACAGGTGAAGAAACTGAGGTACAGTGAAGTCACGCAGGTTGAGAAAGGAAAAAGACCACTGGCTTTGCTAACTAGGATGTCATTAACAAGAGAACTTAGAGGAGTGGCCAGAATGTCACAGACTGAGAGGTGAAAGAGAGTCATCATCCTCTTGAGAGACTTAACACTTCAACGTTAAAAGTGTCATACCATGAGGAGACTGAAGACGGGGACCCCCAGGGGACAGAACGATCACCTTGCATAAAGGCTGGCACCTTGAGCTCTCAGGGAAGCCAGACCTTGAGTGGGCTCATTGGTGTACAGAACTCCATAATTGGAAAGGCCATCATACACCAATAAGCTGGTCACTTCCTGACTTTACTGGCAAGGACGTGGAGGGGCTCCCCACAGCCACACAGCTGGCAGGACCTGAATTGGAGCCAGTTCTCCTACCACCCAGCACCTCGCACAGACTGGGCCCAGCCCAACGGCTTGCAAACTCAGATGCCAGAGATGGCACCTTCTCATTTAAAAACTTCAGAGGAGAGGGTGGCTCCATAGTGTAGTGGTTAGCACGTCTGCTTTACACACAGAAGGTCCTGGGTTCACACCCCAGGTGGAGCCCCAGACCATACCCCCAGCGGGGGCAGGGGGGCTGTGGGAGGAGATAGATGCCCCGCCTTCAGAGATCCAGTTCTTAAGGGGAAATGGCAACATCCATAGGTCAGGGGTGGAAGGGGCTGGGGGAATTAAAGAGGGAAAAGAAAACTTCAGAGGAGCTGCAAAACAGTAAGTGAATCAACAGCATTTTATTGTTAAATCAAACAATGTTATTGTTTTTGAAAAGACAGGTAATCTTTCAACCGTGTAGGTTTTTCTAAACTGATAGACAATGTATTATTCTTCTTTCACCGTATAAATAAAACATTTTTAACAGCCGGAAGCAGTGTTATAAAAGGGACTTTCATGGCACAAGTGAGTCACTGTTTGGAAAGACATGGACTCCTGTAGAAAAGTCTTAGACAGTGTGAGCAGAACAGAGCCTGAAAATGGTTGAAGCCAGAAAAGCTGACATGTATCTGCCCTGCAGAGTAGAATAAAGAAAAAGCTTAGATACTTAGAAATTTTATGAAAACTTCTGGTAGTCTGGCAAATTCTTGATGTCAAAACATAAAAGGAAACAGTCAGGTGACTTTTAAGAGGTTGGAAACGTCCCCAAAAGGCTTGTTTCTGTGCACAAATAGCAAAAATGTGTGCTCGATGCCTCTGACTCCGGAAGCAGGAGGACACAAAATGTTACATAAAATCCCCTTAGGAGCGTTATTTATGCTGCATAGGTCAACCCACTGGACCAGCAGTGAGATGGACAGATGGACTGGCCAGGCAGATACTGTCAAGCACATAAGGGAAAATTAATGATGTGTCAGAGTTTCTCTGTCAGAATGAATGGTCTTGGTGACCGTTAATCTTCTGTTCTCCTGGCCCTTGAGTTCTCACATGACAGATACACAGCTCAGCTCAAATTTTCCATGATGGGCCCAACCCAGCAGCCTAACTTCTCCCATGTTACAAAAACATAATACCTGGCCAAGAGTTTCTTCCTCAGTTCTGGTGCTTATGTGTTTATTTGGTAGAAAAGTTAATCTATAATTCCATTCCTTATTAATTTCTGGTTAAATAAATATAACAAATAAATAAAATCCAAGCATTCTGGGTTCTGCTTTTCCTTCTATACATCACTTGACTACCTGCAGGAAAATGAGAATAATGACATTCAGATTGTTTGAGAGCAGGAAGCTGAGCTGCTTGATCCCTGGAAGTGCTTTTATATTTTCAAATCTATAATCCATGAAGGGAAGACAAAATTCAAGTTTTATCATTGGAAACCTCGACTGAGAAGATTCTGGTTAATATAATTTTACAGGTTACTTAGAAAATAGTTTGCTGCAACTGTTGTCAGGATGTTTCAAAAAATATATTCATTCACATTGCTT
>NW_011890438.1:8864-10683 GCF_000151845.1 Pteropus vampyrus
CCCCCGAGTCACCCCAAAGTCACTCCCCACAGATAGGGCAGAAGTGAAAGCAAATGTGGTTGCGAGACAGAAAATGAAGAGAACTGTCACTGGTATTCTCTGAGGGTCCTCTTTACCTTTGAAAGGTGGGGTGTGGAGAAGAAGCTGGTTTTGTGACAGTTAGCCCGATTTATAATATTGTGTTGTTGGTTTTTTTGCATAGATTTCTGATGTAAAACAAAGACAAAAAACTTTTAAAAATAGCCAAACTAAGGAAATAGCATCTAGTGAATTCATGTTGCTCCAAACACAACAGTAATATCTAAAATATAAATATGTAAAAATATTAACTTATAAAACATAAAGATATATGTGTGTGTGTGTATATACATATATATACACATATATATGTGTATATATATACACATATATAGATATACACACTCACACACACACACACACACACACACACACACACACACACATATATATATCTATGTATATATAAAGCAAAAAGACAAAATGCTCATCATGTAGGTAAACATTCCTACAAAAATAGTGAGCAGAACTTAGGTGAAGAGTCTGTCAGGCTCCTGGCCGGAAGCAGTTAGTGGTGGCCACGTGCTCAGCTCCAGTGAAGTCTGAGGACTCCAAGTGCTCCACATGAGATGGGAACTAGACCCCACCTCATCACAAACTTCTTAGAGCCTTAACTCTTAACAAGTTTTAGGCCTAGGAAGGTGACGAAATGGAGACGCAGCTTCTTGCCCAGGAACTCAGTCAAGTGGTGTGCTGGCTGCATGAAGATTTCTAACATATCTTCGATGTCACGATGAGATAGCAACGCTGACCAACCTTAACAAATCCTGTCCTGAAATGAGGCCTCACAGTGTGGTCAGGAAAAAACTGCAAAAACACTAGAAAGAGTGGGGTGCCTATGGAAAGAAGGAAGGAAAAGGGCAGGAAAGAGGAAAATAGGAAACTAAAAGGAATTACTGTAAATTGTAATTCTAAAATACATAACAACTATAATGCCAAGAAAGACAACAAAATAATTACAACAGGAATCCGTTCTCCATAAAACAAATTTGAGAGGGCAGTGCTATGGACTGAAAGTTTGTGTCTCCTCAAAATTCACACATGGAAGCCCTAATCCCCAATGTGATGGTATTTGGAGATGGGGCCCTTGGGAAGTAATTAGGGTTGGATTAAGTCACAAGGGTGGGGTCCTCCTGATGGAATTAACACCCTTATGAAAAGAGGAAGAAACATGAGAGGTCTTGCTCTCTCTGCCATGTGAGAATACAAGCAAGAAGGGAGCCATCTACAAGCCAGGAAGAGGATTCTCGCTAGGGACTGAATCTACCAGCACCTCCATCTTGGATTCCCAGCCTCCCAAACTGAGAGAAATGTCTGTTGTTTAAGCCATCCAGTCTATGATATTTTGTTATCGCAGCCCGAACCGACTAAGACAGGCAGTATGACAAACGCTTTCAAATAAGCATGGCGCTGCCTTTGGACATTTCCACTGGGAAATCTCACAGGCACTTTAATTGAATATATATAATCATAAACTCTTCTTCAGAACTTGTTTCTTGTCACATTTTCCATGTCTCAGTGAGGGACACCACCATTTTAGCCAGTTACCCAAGGGAAAACACTGGGTGTTGCCCTCCAACCTTCCCTCATGCTGAAACCGCTTTCTTCCTCCTAAGTATCCCTACGTTGTATAGTTTTTCTATCTGTGCTGCCTTAATTCTCATTCGAGCCACTGTTATGACTTCCCTAGAACACTGCAAAAATCTTCTATCTCTCTTCCTTACCTCTAATGTTTCTCCCA
>NW_011890438.1:12338-13750 GCF_000151845.1 Pteropus vampyrus
AAAACCAAGTCAGCAAGTGCTGTCGAGACAACGTGCATGAGATGGAAGCTCGTGGAGAAGTGGGCTGTGTTCTTCTGGCCCATTCACTCCCTCTCTTTTATTCCCTTTGCTACATGCTGACTCTGGCACCTCGCCGTGCAGCCACTCTAGTTTTATGGACTATAGTTGCAGGCTGGAGGCAGGAAGTTCCAGAAAAGACTTGGACATGATCCAAAAGGAGAAAAGGAAGCACAGGCTTTCTCATATGACACTGCTATTAATGAGTGAAGAGTCCCAGGTACCAGACAGGCCCCGACCTCTGCCCTCACAGACCTTGGAAAAGTCCCTATGGCCTGACATCCTGAGAGTCTGGGCTCTACAAGTGTCCACACGCTCCTTTACAGCCCCCAGCCTCTTCTGCAGTTAGATCGTGCCCACCGGACTACGGTCCAGCAAGGAAATGTGAGCAGATGTGATCTGTGTCACCTCCAGGCCAAGGCCATTACTAAGAACCAGTCTGCCTCTTCTATTTCTCTTTTCCCTGTGGGGCAAGCTGGAAGCTGTACATTTCAGACGTGTTAGCTACAAGATGAAGTGGGGCCACCCAACCTGAGTCAGACTTGGAATGGCTTAAAAATAGACCTTCACTGTGTTGATTCCTGTGATTTCAATTTCTTTGTTACTGTGGCAGAACCTATCCCACCCTAATACTTGACAGCAAGGAATCTCTCCAACACTTGATATTGTGAGAGAAAACTACTTTTCTAACAGACACACACACAAAATATAGTAAACTGGAGACAGAAAAAGAACATGGGGGTAGGAGTTACGAGAGCGGGTACATTTTGCACTGGGCTGTGATTTACAGCAGGTCTTTGGTGGGCTGCCTGACTTCTGTAGTCCTCAGGTCTTCAAGTAGAGAAGTGTTTTTTTTCCTCTTTCTTTTTTGCGTTTCAAAAGACATGTAACCCTTTTTTCAAACAAAGCCTTTCATGAGGGACAGTATATAAAGCTGATTAAAAAAAAAAAATGAACTGCCAAACAAAAAACGAAAAACAAACAAAAAAACGAACTGCCTCTCCCTTTAGATCATGACCTGCACATTCACTCCCCACCAGGGCCCCTGGGCCATCGTTGTGGACCCACAAGCACAGAAGGCAAGCCACTGGCTTACCCTGCCCCCATGGCCCACCGTGGAGCGGATGTGGGTTCACTGTGAGCGCAGCTGTTTCTTACCTGTTCCACATGTTACACTGCATTCTGTCCAGCGGCCATACTGCCAGAAGTACACCAGCTTCTCCACATCATTGTCAAGGCCATCTTTCCTGATGGTGTACTCATACTTGATACCAGGGTTAGTCACCTGGAACAGAAGCTAAGAGGCAAGAGAAGGATGACATCGAACGATATCATGACTTTACGCTGCAAATCTG
>NW_011890439.1:0-352 GCF_000151845.1 Pteropus vampyrus
CCTTGGTGGTTACAGCCACCACTGCTGCCATATCCTTGTCCAACTCTGTGCAAACTGCAACATTTGTTAATGATCTGACAAAAGTTTCATTAGCTATGGGATCTCAAGAAAAAATTGAACAAAAATTAGATGCACTATATGAAACAGTAAACTTTTTGGGAGAAGATGTTCAAGCCTTAAAATTGTCCTCCCGCTTACGTTGCCATGTACAATATCGATGGATTTGTGTAACTCCAAAAAGGTATAATAGTACCTTTAGCTAAAGCTCCCCAAATTCAAAAGAGTGCATGGTTTATCTCGGGAGGCCTGCTTGCATAAAAAGGAAAAGGCTGGTTCTGTGGAATTCCAGGAA
>NW_011890439.1:431-854 GCF_000151845.1 Pteropus vampyrus
GATTTTTGGAGCTGGGAGTTGGAATAGGAGCTTGCTCCGTCCACTCCACGCATCGACCCGGTATTGCAGTACTTCCGGGAGCGGTGCACCCCCCCCGGGGGAATTTGTCTTCGTGTCTAAAGGTAGGACTTGCGTGTTTCTTTTTTTTTGACTTGCTGAGGTAAACGCTGACAGGCAAGCGGCCGCTTGTGGTCGGTAGGGTTTGGGCGCAATCTCGACTACAGGCCGCTGGTTCCGTTCTCTTATTTTCTTTTGGTGTTTCTCGCGAGGGGTGGCGGGCCTTCTTGGTCGTTACCCGTTTAGCCTGGGGGCGGGGAGGAGTCCTCGACTTTCTCAGTGCGGGCGCGGGCTGTCCCCGTGTATCTGGCCTGCATGGTTTTTCTGTAAACTACATTGCTCTCTGCCGCTTGGATCCCGTGACCC
>NW_011890439.1:9749-16488 GCF_000151845.1 Pteropus vampyrus
TTACAATGGTACCTTTATCACAACTAATTAACCAATATTGATATATCATTGTAAACTAAATCCCATACTTAATTTGGATTTAATTGACTTTTCCAGTATCTTTTTCCTGTCTAGGATCTCATTAGGACCATATATGAAACACCTATTTCTAATTTTTCATAATTTTTAAAAGCATGTATTATGAACATGTGCCACACTGGGAACTAAAATAAACTTCATTTCAGAGAAAGAGAAGTGGGACAAGGAGTTTGAGGAGATGAGCCTAAAGGCAAAGGGGCAAATGAACGATGAGATCTGGTGCTAACAAGACATCTTAACTGGCCTTACATTTTCCTCTTGACCACCCTCCCATTGGCATCGCGAAATTATGATTTAAGCAATAGGTCTGAAGGGAATGTTCCTTCCATTTTGGGTGGTGGCAGCTGAGACCTGCACATGCTGGACCTTAGCTTTATTCAGTAGAGCAGTGGTCCCCAACCTTTTTGGCACCAGGACTCAGTGCTCCTATGAGAATCTAATGCCTGATGATCTGAGGTGGAGCTGAGGCAGTGATGCTAAAGCTGGGGAGTGACTGCAAATACAAATGAAGCTTAACTCCCTGGCCCGCCACTCACCTCCTGTTGTACGGCCCAGTTCCTAAAAGGCCATGGACCTGTACTGACTGGTACATGGCCCAGGGATTGGGGACCCCTGCAGTACAGTGCTGTAGAACCCAAAGGTTTGAACATCACTACTGAGTAATGAAAATGATTTGTCTTCTGAAAATGATCATGTTATGAACATCAGTAAGATAAGCACAGGGCCAGTTCCAGATGCTATAGGTCATTCTTTAAAATTATACAACCTCAAATCTGAAAGTAATACTCAGATATAATAATATTTAGAATAAGAAATCACAAAAATTATTTAACCAGGCTGCAATGACCAAAAACATTACAAAATCTGGAAACGTGTTTGTATTAATTGATTGACATACTTTTCTAGTATTCTTTTTCCTTCGTCTTTGGTTATGTACTTACTCCTTGATACCTCTTCATATGACAAAACCTTTATATACATATATATCTTTCTGTAGAAAGAAAATATAAAGATAATTCAGTCTTTCCTGAAGCAAGGTATGTTGCAGAAAGCGACACCCGATGGAGGAAATTAGATGCTCAGATTAACTTTGTTAGAGGAAGGAGAGTTAATTGCCAGCAGAGAGCGTGGGGCATTCAACAGACCCAAAGCACAATCTCCCCTTGGTTAGATTTCTTACAGCTTATATACCCTTGCAGTGTCTATGCAAGGGGCGTGTGATTCCTTTGAGGTTTCACGTGTGCTTCATGACTCAGGATGGGAGGGGGAGCTTTGGGTGGGCATGTTTTTATATTGACAAGTCTTTTGACTTGCTTATACCTTTCTGACATAACCCAGTTAGCACAGTTTTATTGGAAACCATCCCTACACTTGGATGACTAACGATAACTATCTGGAGGTTACTGCAAACTACATACACATATGATTATAAAAGTTTCCATGGACTATCTTCTGGCTTTATACATTTAAAACCTTATTTCTCGATCACTTGTACATTCCCATGAATGTCAGAGGCAATGGCCAGCAGTAGGATTAGTTGGATATATTTATGTAGTTTATAATTTAGTTTATAATGAGATTTAGTTTACAATGATGTATCAATATTGGTTAATTAGTTGTGATAAAGGTACCATTGTAATCTAAGCTATTAACAATAGGAGAAGCTGGCTATGAAATTTACGGGAGCATTCAGGAACTTTCTGTACTACCTTTGGAACTTTTCTGTAAAATTAACATTCTAAATGTTTGTTTATAAAAACAATGTAACTTTAAATACCTGCATGTGTATTCCATTTTGCAAACCAGAATCATTTGGGGTCCTACCGTGAATGTGGGGGACTCCCCCTAGCACTGCTCAGCGTTGACCCCGGCTGTGAAATCCAGGGAGTATTAGCCTAACAAACATCTGGCCTCCAAAGCTGTTCTCGGTTCCCGGTCCATAGTCTCCTGTGGGCCCTTCTGGGTTTTGGAATTGAGGGGAGTGGCGTGTGAAGAAATCTAGGTCAAAGGCCCCTTTTAGTTGTGGACGCTGGGGCGGCCTGGGTTGGAGCCAAGAGGTCCTGGTGGGAGGAAGAAGGTTGGTGAGAACAGGCTTCCCTTCTTTGTCCCCAGGTGAAGGCCAAAAGAGCCTCATGACGGGCTGGCAGGTGGCGGGAAACAGCTTGGAAAAGGAGAGGCCTGTGTCCTTAGTGGCTTCCAATTACAGGTGCTTCCCTTGGACTTCTATCCTGGCCTGCTAGCCTTCTCCTCATTAGAAAAGACAGTTTTCCAGATGGCGGGGGCAGATAGATGGGCAGAAAAGGGTGGACATGCATGGCGAACCATGTCCTCCAGGCCCAGGCCGAGTATACCTGACTAATAAGCCGCTGCTGATCTCATCTCTCCAGTGCAGCATGTTGTCTTTTCATTCACTCCCGTAACTCAAACAGGAATCCTTCCCTATGTTCCTGTTTGCCCTCTTGATGAGTAAGTACCTCAGAAATCCCAAATGGAATAATAAGTGAAACAATGAAATGAATACTAGTAAAATGATTACTAAGAAATGACGCTTTAAATTGCATTACTGCCCGAGAGGAAAACTTTGTCAAGTACATTAGTTCATTTTTAAAAAACCTAACCATTTCCACCGCTCAAACCCTCCCCATAACCCAAAGCAGGGCACCTCTCTGACGCTGGTTAGCCACAGAGATTCATAGCGTTCAGACTGAGTCACCTGGGCCTGAACAATGTTGGTCACCAGAGTGTTGTTTTAGACTTACCCATTGTTCCATGCCACAACTGTGGACAAGATCCTGGACAATAGGGGCACTCCTGTAAGCTGTTAACAATAGGAGGACCTGGCTATGGATCCTATGGATAAGTGAAGACAGACCATGCGGTATTTCTCTGTCTGGCGTACTGGTGTATCTCACTTAGCATAATGTCCTTCATAATGCCCTTGAGGTCCGTCCATGTTGTCACAACGGCAAGACTTCATTCTTTTTGTATAGCCGAATAATATTCCATTTATGTATCTTGGCTACTGTAAATAATGCAAACGGTTATTTTTACCCGTATGACATCTAAACCTCAGGCTACTTTCTCAACTTTTCTTGAAGGCCAAGAGCCTTTTCTTGTTAAGAAACCTATTTTTTAGTACAATATTTTTCTAAAACGGGGACCTGATCGTTACCCTCCCCCTCCCGTGTCTGTGAAATGAAGCCCAAACTTAAATTAAGCGCACGCGACAGAGGCCCAGCACGAGGCGTAGGGACTTGACCAAAAAAGCTCCCACACACTCCGCAAGAGAGACGCCGCAGGCCCTGCTTCCGGGGCGGGATGCCCTAACGGATCCTGGAACGGAACGGACATAGAGCGCCCCCAGAGATTGAACACCGCCTGGCAGCCCCCTCACTAACAGGTGGAGGCGAAAGATGAGAAAGGACCGCGGCCCACGCTCAGCCCGTGGCTACAAGCTAACCTTTGACGACCATCGTAGTTCCCCCGGAGGGGTGCACCGTTCCCGGAAGTACTGCAATACCGGGTCGATGCGTGGAGTGGACGGAGCAAGCTCCTATTCCAACTCCCAGCTCCAAAAATCCATTTAATATATTGTCCTCGGATAGAGGACGTATCAGATATTAAACTGATAAGAACAGATACTACACTTGATCTTAGCCAAAAGGCCGAGAAGCGATGCCTGTCACTTCCCCCTCGCCGCCACACTCCTCGTGTCACACACATTCGAGTCACGGTGAGAACCCTAACCCTCACTCCTTATCTGATTTCTTTGCCTCGTCCACAGTACTATGGATGCCACCAGACTCTCCCGCAGATTTTTCTGTGCTCTACGTTTTTAACCAGAAAGCCTATATTCCTGGTCCTTCCCTCCTTCACGCGCTGAACAGCCATTTCTAATCTGCATGCCCCGCCCTTTGCCCCAGGAGAGGTGGCCCCAGGGGCGGACTCCACCCTCCCGACCGCCTCCGCGCGCGGTGGGCCCAAACCCGGTTGGGCGCCAACCTCCCGGCCTGTAGGGATTGAGCGCCGAGACCGGAGACGAGGGGCGGCTGCCGGGGGCTGCGGGAAGAGCTGACACGGTGGCAGCTCTCACGGTTGGAGCCCCTGAAAGCAAGAAGTTGGTTTTGTTCACTGCTCTCTCCTCCACACGAACTGCACGCTCAACAACTGATCAATGAAAGAGATCGCGCCTCCTCCACGCTCAGCCAGCGCCCCGCAAATCGCGATTATGACGGCTCTTCAGCCACCTCCATCCCCATCCCCGCCCCTCCCTGCTCAGGACCCCTCCGCTCGCGTCCGCGTTCTTCGGGCCGTCTTCTGCCCAATAATTCGGGTCCCCGGGTGGTTCCGTCTTGAGGAGGGGTGGATGGCCTGGATCACATTCATTGGAATGGAACATTTCCCATCGCAAATCGAGGCACTGGAGTCTGAGGCAAGAGCGTGGGCAAAACTCACAGGTGTAAAGCAATTGGGGGGCGGGTATCGGGGAATGAGGGGACAGGTTTACACCCCGCCGACCTGCCCAGCCACCTGAAGATTAATTATGATCTGGGTCTCGGAACTGCTCCCAGGGAACGCTTGCTTGTCGTGGGCTCTTTCCTACCGTAATCGCCCCCCACCCCCATGTCTGTCCCCTTCGCAGACTCATTCGTGCCCCAGACCCGACCGGCTGGTTCAGCTTCTCACGGGAACCCCTAGCCCCACCTCGCCCCACCCTCGCTCTGCCTGGAGCCCTTCCTTAGATCAGATCCCAGCAGTTCAGTCCGGGAAACCACTCACTGTCTGCAGAAGCAAGACGCGGCTGGTCGGCCATCAGACTCTGACCCAATGGAGTTTGTCGACTGTCCGCAGTAGAAGGCAGGGTCACAGAGGTCCCGTTTCATCCGTACGGTGCCCATGGAAAGCGGCTCTCCATTTCCCCATTTCGCAGAGGAGAAAGCAGCAAGCAGCGTGTAATAGAGTCTGACTTCCTTTGGACGTTTGACTGCTGACAGCTTTTCAGCCTCACCTCTCCCACTTTCAAGACATCAGCCCAGTCTCCGCTGCAGGCTCTCAGGCCATTTTCGAATCTGCTCTGCCAGGAAAGCCTCCTGCTGTGAGTTACACACTTACTTTTTCGTACCCTCTTGGTGCGTGTGTGGTGCCATCCGTCTCGACGGCCAAAAGAAATTGGGGGTGGGGAGGAGTTGCATGTGGTTCTGCAGAGCGGCAACACAACCCAGAAGGTACGGGGGTACTTGCTCTCAACCTAGTCCCATACGGGCCCAACGGCCTTCCCGCGGGACTGCGTGGCCTCCCGTCTGTGACCGAACGCGGGAATTCGCTGTCCCCTCAGTCCGCACTGGGTGCCGACGGTGTGTTCCCACGAAGCCAGTCCGGTATGGTCATAAACCGACTCACGAGTGGATCTGCAGGAGCTCATTGAATATTGTCACGGCCCACTCACTGTTTCGAAATTAAGTTGCCCGGCGGTGGCGGTGGCAGTGGCATCTTCGCTGGACACTCGGAGGAGCGCTTCTGGAGTCACACTGTGCACCAGAGACACCTGGCCAGCTTTGAAGTACACCAGCCTCGGGCCCCCGCACCAGAGATTGGAATTCCAGTGCTGTGTGGTGGTGCTGGGGTATCACCGTGATTCCAACGGGCCCCCAGGAGGTTCCGAGGCGCAGCCCAGGGAGGCTAAACACAGCCCTCCATCGAGAAGAACGGCTTCTCCTTCCCTAGCAGGCGAGGGGCAGGGCTACCTGAAGGAACCAGATCCAAGTCATCTAAATCGGAGGCCCAACGACAGGCAGCGCCCACCTGTTCACACGTGCAGCCGCATTACGTATCTCTACCAGAAACTGCGTGTCACCAAACCCTCGGCCTGGGCCAACTTCGGGCACATGAAAAAACCCCTAGAGAGAAGGCATGGCAAACGTCCGGGAGCATCTCAGGAGATTGGGGGATGGGAGGACGGCGGGACGTAGAGGTGGGGGCGAGAGGGCGTAGGGGGGAGACCTGTAGTGACTGACATCTCGTGGGACAGTGTAATGACATTGGTCCTGGTGGCTGCAAGACAGGTCAGCAAACTCATGGCGCTGGACGCGTACAGTGCCAGGTGGAAGGTACGCCCTCACATGCTCATCTCAGGGACTCCAGAGGTGACTACGGAGCTTCCAGCCTGGACCCTGCTGGGCGGACTGCTTGCTCGACCTTCCACGTACAGCTTCTGACCCCGTGGGAGGGTCACGGGATCCAAGCGGCAGAGAGCAATGTAGTTTACAGAAAAACCATGCAGGCCAGATACACGGGGACAGCCCGCGCCCGCACTGAGAAAGCCGAGGACTCCTCCCCGCCCCCAGGCTAAACGGGTAACGACCAAGAAGGCCCGCCACCCCTCGCGAGAAACACCAAAAGAAAATAAGAGAACCGAACCAGCGGCCTGTAGTCGAGATTGCGCCCAAACCCTACCGACCACAAGCGGCCGCTTGCCTGTCTGCGTTTACCTCAGCAAGTCGGAAAAAAGAAACACGCAAGTCCTACCTTTAGACACGAAGACAAACTCCCCCGGGGGGGTGCACCGCTCCCGGAAGTACTGCAATACCGGGTCGATGCGTGGAGTGGACGGAGCAAGCTCCTATTCCAACTCCCAGCTCCAAAAATCCATTTAATATATTGT
>NW_011890440.1:0-1954 GCF_000151845.1 Pteropus vampyrus
GCTGCCTCCCAGGAGTGCCACAGGCATGAAAAATATTTTAAAACAGCCCCCTGAGCATCTTGTCTCCACAGTTCCCTGACTTCTGGTACCTCCTGGTGGTCAGACCGATGATGGGGGAGGAGATGGGAATTTGGTGCTGAACTTTGTCCCTAGTCGAGCAGTATCAAGGCTCTGTGAGTCGCCGGCTCTGAATGTCAAGGTCCTGGGCCAAGGCTTGCAGAGCTGTCTGTCCTGACTGGGACTGCTAAAGGACGACCAGTCCCTCCCCGCCAGCAGGATGTATAACTCAGCTAGAGAAATGGGCCAGAGCCTTCTCCATGCTCTCGGTTGTAAACACCAAACTAGCTTCATTCCCTAAGATCTTCACCCAGAAATCTTGTTCCTCTGCCAGCCTGATGTCTTGGGCTGGGCCACATGTCCGGACCCCTCGAGAGCAGGTTACTCATGGGTGGGTAGCTCTGTGATGCAGACTCCCCTGATACCTCAGGCGAGACCAACCAAAGTCTTAAGAGTAGACTCTTAGGGTGCACTCTGGGGGTGAACCCTTATCCTAACACAGACCTAACCACTAGCTAGCACAAGGGGTGGGAGCTGTAACCCTACTTATAACCGGAACCTGGGTTCCAATGGCAGAACTTGAAGGTTTACGCGTCAGGTTACTTAAAATCCTGCTACCACTCACAACAGAATTTGAGAATGAAACCGGACCAAACCAAGCCCACCCATCGTTTCCTTTTTCCCAACTGCCTCATCTCTTTATTCCAACAACCAACTTGCTAACTGCTGGCTACGAGTCCTGCATAGAACCCCATGTCGCCACACGTTCGCCTCAACTTCACACTGACCCATTTGACAAAAGTCCTGCTGGTGAGAAAGTAGCGTCTCAGCCGGGGAAAGGCAGCTGTGGACCAGGGGCCGGGCAGGAGGGGCGCCGGATATCATGCTTTCTAATTCCTGACGTCAGCTCACCTCTCTGCCACCCTCCGACTGTGCCCTCGGAGGTTCCCGGAGCACGGCAGCACCCCGGCGTGACGCCCCGTCCCCTAATATCTCCGAGTCACCAGGACATGCGCCCTGGGAGTTTTACCACCTGGCAGCGGCTGGTTCCTTTTGGCTTGCAGAGGTTTTCCCGGGTGGGCAGACACAGCACCCCCTCCGGGTGGCAGACTCCCAGGTCTGCACCCGCATCGCGGCCCGAGGAGCGTGCGAATGCGTGAGCACCTTCACTGGATGCCCGCGGGCTCGCAATACATCGCCTTTCATCATGGGAACGGGAAGAGCTTCCCGACATTCCCACCAGGCGATTCCGTCACCCCCACCTGTGAATCCGCCCCTTCTTTCTGCTCCCGGGGCAGGCGCCCACTCGG
Organism: Pteropus vampyrus; assembly: GCF_000151845.1. Classification (NCBI taxonomy): domain Eukaryota; kingdom Metazoa; phylum Chordata; class Mammalia; order Chiroptera; family Pteropodidae; genus Pteropus; species Pteropus vampyrus. The sequence continues at coordinate 1,368 of NW_011890440.1, forward strand.
CTCCGTCCTCCGAGCCTTCGCGGGTGTCACACCGACCCTCCCGCCCGCTTCTCGCTCTTTTGGACACAGGAAGCCCGAACGCGCTCCTCATGGAGAGGGGAGTCCGGGCCAAGGCTGGCGGGTGGCACACCCCACCTCAGTTCCCAGCACCCCGAAACCCAGCCAGGGGAACAAAAGGAAGAAGGTGTCTTACCTTTCGAGGGTCGCCTTTGTTTGGTTTGCAGAGATGAGAAGGTGCCCATGACGGCCCCCATGGCGGCGAAGACTTGTGTGCGACTTGGGACCCCGGGCCCTGCCCCTTCCCTCCCCTGGAAAGAAACCAGTTCGGATCGTCTACTCCGAACGGGAGGAGAAAAAGCAGCACCCGGCAGCCCGCGCGCCTGCAGCTCGGGATTCAGCGAGTGTGGGGCTGGAGCGCCGGGAGCCTTTCCTTTCCTCCTTCAGCCCCGCACATGCCCCGACCCCCAGGGCCAGCGGCTCCCGGAGAGCCCTCGGAACCGGGCCCGGCCGCTCCCCTCGCCAAGGGCCGACGACGGCGCCTCGGAGCCTGCCTGGCGCTGGACACGGGGCGGACGGCCGCCCGCCTG
>NW_011890440.1:4794-6878 GCF_000151845.1 Pteropus vampyrus
AGCAAACACCACCCATGAAACGCTCGTGAAGAATGCATCTAAGGAGGATTAAGTTAAATATGAGGGACAAGAGGGACAAGAGCCACTTCCTGCCTCTTGGGGATTTGCAACAGAGAGCAGAGAACTGTGTGGGGAGCCAGGGAGCCTCCCATCGGTCTCCTGGCTGTAGGGGCCTTTGGTCCTGCTATCCCCACAGGATGTACTTGCTCAGGCAACCTTCAAAGCTCCATCCACCCTGAGCCTTTTAATGGCTGTGGCAACTTCTACTCAGACAGGCGAGCTAGCTCATGCACTGTCCCCAGCTCTGACCCCTCCCTCATCCTCTTTGTTATGGACTAAACGTTTGTGTACCCCCCAAATTCATATGTTGAAGCTCTAATTATCAGTGTGGCTGTATTTGGAGATGGGGCCTCTAAAAAAAAATTAAGGTTAAATGAGGTCATAAGGTAGGGCCCTGACCCCGTGGGATTAGTGACCTCAATGTCCTTATGAGAACAGACATCAGAGACCCCCTGAACTCCCCGCCACATGGCCAGGGAAAGGCCTTGTAAGCACACAGGAAGGAGGAGAAGGCAGCCATCTGCAACCCAAGAGCGAACTCTCACCAGACACCAACCCTGCTGGCTCCTTGATCTTGGACTGCCAGCCTCCAGAACTGTGAGAAAATAAATTTCTGTTGTTGAAGTCACCCTGTCTGTGGCATTTTATTACAGCAGCCCGAGCAGACGAAGGCACACGCCCAGCACCTGTGCATGTCCTCAGAAGTCTCTGGAGGAAAGACCTTCGCTTCCCTCTGCCGTGAGCATCTACATAGGACTCCTTAGGGCAGGGGTCCCCAACCCCCATGCCATGGACCGGTACCGGTCTGTAGCCTGTTAGGAACTGGGCCACACAACAGGACGTGAGTGGAGAGCAAGGGAAGCTGCTTCTGTATCTGCAGCCGCCCCCCAGCGCTGGCATCGCCGCCTCAGCTCCGCCTCAGATCACTAAGCCTTAGATTCTCATAGGAGCACCAGTCCCTGGTGCCAAAAAGGTTGAGGACCGCTGCCTTAGGGTCCCCGCTGGGAGGCTGCTCAGGGGGAAGGGGCGAGATGGGCAGAGACGCAGGGATCCCGTGAAAGCACGCACGTGCTTGTCCGCGTGTATGCACATACAGCCGTTCCTCCCCATCCTCGGGGCAAAGGCCGTTCACTGAGGCCCCACCACACGCGGAGACAGAGGTGTCACAGTTAGAGCATGGGTCCGGAGCCGCTAGCTCTGCATTCAAATCCTGATTTCGCCCCTTACTATCTGCGCGGCCTTGGGCCTGACGAGTACTTTCTCCGGACCCCACACCCTCTGCGGGCCGTGTTGCGTCTGCCTTGCAGCGTTGCTGGGAGCAGCGGTGAAGTCACGTTTGTACGACCCTCAGCAGGCACCTGGCCCCGAGCGCGCGTGGCTGGTTATGGAGAGGGCACCGCTGCTGTGGCCGTGGCCAGGCATCACGCCGGGCTAGAGAGGGGTAAAAACGAGTGAGCCACAGCCCTCCCTTTGGCTCCCATCTTCGCTCTTCATCTGTTTTATAGGAGATCTATTCTCAGGGTCCCCATCTGGTATTAAAAGACTCAGATTACTTAAGGAAGGAAATGTGGTTGGCACCTGATTATGTGCAATTCAGCTACTGTCTTGTACCGTTTCCCAAATGTTCCACACGCATAAGTCTGGCCTCCTCAAATAGACTCTGAGCTTTCGGAAAGCAGAGCAGGCACCTCCTCCCCTGTCCCCGCCCACCACAGCTCAGCCTGGCCCAGGATGTCCTCAGCGCTCCACAAATATTCATACTGAGATCCTTCAGGGCAGGGAAAAGGGCGCCACCGCTTAGCCCTGGGAGCGAGTCCCGCTTTTCTGACTAAGTGTGCATCTTCGTCTGTGACACTGAGCAGGACAACTTCAAGGGTTGATGTGAGGACTGGGTTGGGTAGAATCAAGGGAAATGTGCTCTGTCTCTCTGGAAAGCTCTCTGCAAATGTCTTTTGTTATTATTTGCTCTGGGACTCGTGTAGTTATTCATTCTTTCATCCATTCATTCAACAAATGTTTATTAA
>NW_011890440.1:9793-10481 GCF_000151845.1 Pteropus vampyrus
TCAGCGCTGGCTCTGAGCCTCCCAGCGCTCCTGCTGCGCAGCGGGAATCTGAAGAGGGAAGAAACCCAGGAGTGGGGAGGGAGGAAAGAAGGGAGCGGGGACAGTCTGTGGTTGCCATGATGCTGAGGGCTGACTCTGGGAGGGGGCTGCAGAAATCACGTGACTTAAAGGTACACGATCTCAGCGGATGTTTCTTCTGTTATTTCCGGTCACCGTATACCCTGCCCCACATGTGAGACCTGTAGCATGCACCACCTGGGGCAAAAATGGCACAGAAACAATGGGGCCACCTTCTTGGATTTTGACTCGCAGAGGCTCTAGTGTAAGATAAGGCCTAAAAGAACAGGGGATCAGCTAGAGAGGGGCTGGTCCCGGACCCCCACAGGCAGAGCACTGCTCAGCACTGAAACTCAGCCTTTGGTGGTAGAATCTGGGGGGCTGAGGAGACCCTTCCCCTAATCCAAATGGGGCCTTAGAGAGCAGAGACGGCCCCGAGTTCCCCTCCCAGCCCCGCCAGCTCTCTCTGCTGTGGGAACATCACATACTCCATGAGCCTATGTATCTTTCCTAGGAGCGGGATTTGAGGTCTTGACCTGTTTTCTCCTGGCGAGGAGAAGCAGCTTTCCCCTGCACCCAGGAGGGGCGTGGCCCAGAAAGTCCCAAAGAGCCAGCGAACCTCAGTTCTAGG
>NW_011890440.1:14821-17526 GCF_000151845.1 Pteropus vampyrus
AGGGGCTGCCCTATCCTGGGGCCCTCCTGTCTGAGGCCACCAGCCCAGGTCGGTACCCCGCCTGCCACTGCCCAGCGTCTGTCAGCCACCAGACAGTCTCATTCGTTCTCTGTCCACAGAGGCACAGCTTTGATTTCCTCTCGCACGGCTTCTCCTTTCTCAAGGGGAACTTCTGCCTGCTTCCAGCAGCCGTCTTCCATCTTCCAGGGTAAGTGACAAATGGAGCCATGCTCTCCCTTCCCCTTCCTTCAGCGCCCGTGGCTTCCCAGGCTGCTCCGTCACCGCTGTGGGGCCGTGGGGTCAGCCCCCCGCCTGGCCGGCCACCTGCCCTCCGGCCTCTGGGGAGAAGGCACATCATCCTTCCTCTCCAGCACTAATGAAATCTTCCTTCTGCTCCGTGCCCCGCTGGGCTCAGGGTCAGTGTTTTACCCACTCAGCTTGGCCCTGTGCTCCAGTCCAGTAATTACAGCCCACACCTCATCACAGACAGGCCTGGCTCTACGCACGGGGTGGGCTCCTCTGTACCATCTCCTCCCAGAGGCTCCCCCAGGGACTGTTGGGGTGAGTCCTCTTCCTCTTCCAGTTCCCTGGTCATCCTGGCATCTACTTACACGATGCCCCCTAACACATACACTCAAGACTCCTACCCGAGCCTCCGTTCCATCTGTCCAAATCCTATTCCTCGCTCCTAGATTCACTCACGTTACACCTCCCCCAGGAAGCCTTCCCTGATTTACCATATTGCCTTCTTCCGCATTAGGAGATCTCTGACGCTCCCAGAGACTGCTCAGTTCCCTGAGCACTTAACGCCTGGCACTGGGCTTAGTTCCTCGTAGGTGTGTAAATTGCGAATGGATGAATGGACAGATGAGAGTGCACTTCTCTATCCGCTTCCTCTGGCTCTTAATCATGTGTTGTTTGGTTTTGCTTTTTAACTGCTCACGTTAAACTTGAGATGCAGCATCTACTCTTCCCTGGGTCTCCAGCCTGCCAACCTGCCCTCCAGATTTTAGACTGGCCAGGCCCCGCAGTCACGTGAGCCAATTCTTTACAATAAATCTCTCCTCGTCTGCCTTTCCTCCCTCCCTCCCTATCCATCCATGTGTGTGGATATGTGTGTGTGTGTGTGTATGGAAGTGCCAGGAACCAGGGCAGCTCCAGAAGTCCTGGCAACAAAGAATTCACGGGTAGGGTTTTTTCCACAATAAATCGTCACGTTTTGGTTCCTCTGTGCTCAGTGTCAGGAAAGAGAATCCGCTTGACCATGCCGAAGTCCCTGTACCCAATCCTTAAACTGGGGAGGCGAGGCGGGACCCCTTGTTTGTCTTTCCTGCCATTTGAGTGGTATCTGGGGCGCATAGTCAGGGTGCTGCTGCTGGACAAGTGGGGAGCCAGAGCGGCAGGGAGGGTGGCAGGAGTGCCCGGGCAAGACACGTGAGCCGGGGCCTGATGTTCACCGAACTGAAATCCGGGGTCTTCATTCCAGCAGGGACACGACCCCTGGCCATAGCTGTGTCAGGACCACAAACTGCCTGGTGCCTAGAAATTGAGGGCCGGAGGGCTGGAGCTGGACAGGGCCCTGACGTTTCTAGCTGTGTGGCCTTGGTCAGGTCGCTCGGCCTCTTTGGACCTCAGCATCCTCATCTGTTTGGGGCCGGCCTCTGGACACACCTTCTCAGCTTCTTGGGAGGCTTCGATGAGAGGATACATGGGACAGACCCTGGCCCAGACTCTGACACATTCCAAGGACCCTGTTCTTCCTTCGAGAGTCTCCAGTCTTAACAATGATGCTGAGTCTAGAAGAAGGACGTAGGGGACCTCGGCCAGTCAAGTTTTAGTTCATTTGAAACCGGCCGTGATCTGAGGCTGGGCTTGGGCCAAGGGTGTGCGCCCTGGGGCAGGGCTTAGTAGTTCTATCCTTGGGCTCGTCACGTGCAGGTCCAGTGTCTTCTTCTGAGACTGTGTACTCAGCAGTCACACGTCCTCAGCCACTGAGATGCAAAGGGTGGGTCTCGTGGAGACTCAGACCTGCCCCAGCTCCTTTGTAGATTCCTGGAGGTGGTTCTCAGAATAGTCCCTGCAAAGGCACATGACCCTGAAGGTGGCGTGTGAGTGTCGGGGTACAGTTGACTCATGGGGCTCAGCTTTGGGGCTCAGCCACCCTTTGTCCAGACCCTGGGCCCAGAGCTGGGCTCTCTGTGCACATGCATTTGGGATATGGGGGAACAGGTGGTGAGGGAGGTACTCAGGCCACCTGGAAGGGAGATGAGGATTTTCTCGAGGTGCAAGGCCAGAGGCCCTGCCATGGGCGGGAGCCGTGTAGGGGCGTGGAGGCGCAGCTCTGACCCCCGCCCGGTACGGCTGGAGATGGGGTGGGGGCTATAAACTGAAGAGGATTTGGAAGAAGCAGGAAAGAGAGTGAGAGCCGGAGAGACGGACAGAAAACAGGACTGAGAGGAGAGAGGAACAAAACAGAGACAGGTGGGGAGATGGTGGAGGCAGAGAGGTGGAGAGAGGTGGAGTGAGGGAAATCTGAGAGGCAGAGAAGGGGAGGGAACGAGGGAGGAGAAAGCGAAGGGAAGGCAGAGAGATAAAGAGGGAAGGAGGAGATGGGTAGGGAACAAGAGACAAGGAAAAGAATGGTGAGAGAAAGAGGAAGGAGAGAGAACGAGGTAGGAACGGAACAGAGAGATGGAATGAAGAAG
>NW_011890440.1:21086-21483 GCF_000151845.1 Pteropus vampyrus
GGAAGCGCCTCTGCATCTAACTGGTAGGTCTCTCCTCCAAGCGGACAGCGTCTTTTCCTGTTAGCAGCTCTTTTGAGAGTATTGCTCTCTCCTGTCTTCACAACTGGTCTCTGATAAACCACTGCTAGAGGGAATGCCAATGCATCAGGGCTGGCAGAAGATACAGATTGCAAAGCATCCATAACCCATGTTCTATTAGCCATGCTGAAGGGACGCGAAATGCTTTAGCAGTTGATAAAGGACTGGGATTCAAAAAAGTCAGTTTACTATATACATAAACAAGGAGTAAGACCTGGAAATGAGAGCACAGAAGCAGGAAATGGCAGTTGCACTTCAGATATGAGCGTATGAGCTAGTGAGAAAAAGAACTCACCACAATTAGGCCCTTCTTTCCATT
>NW_011890441.1:0-2532 GCF_000151845.1 Pteropus vampyrus
GTATAGTTTTAGTATTAAGGTAAGAGGTTAAGGTTAGGCTTATTACTATTGTATAATTTAGCGTTAGGTTTAGAGTTAAGTTAGCATTAGCTTTAGTTTTAGAATTAGGATCAGGATTATGGTAGTGTTAGTGTTAAGGTTAGAATTAGAGTTAGAGATAGCTTTAGATTTATGGTTAGGTTAATGGTTAGGGTTAATTTAGTGTTAGGGCTAGTCTTAGAGTTAAGTTAGACTTATGGGTAGTTATATGTTAAGAGTTTAGTGTTAGAGTTATTGTTAGTAGTAAATTTATGTTTAGGTTTAGTGTAAGGGATAGGGTTAGAATTATGATTATGATAAGCTTTAGTTTTAGGGTTAAGGTCAAGATTAGGGTTAGGTTAAGAAATAGGACTACTGTTAGTGTTCAAGTTAGGTTTAGTTTAGTGGTAGGTTTATGGTTAGGTTTAGTGTTCGGGTTAGGTTTAGGTTAGGTTTAGTGATACGGTTAGGTTTAGGGTTACGGTTAGGGTTAGGGTTAGAGTTTGGTTTAGTGTTAGCTTAAGACGTTAGAGTTAGGATTAGAGTTAATGTTAGGTTTAGGTTCAGGGTTAGGTTAGCTTTAGGGTTATCATTAAGGTTCAGATTAGGTTTAGTTTAGCGGTGGATTTATGATTATGTTTAGGGTTAGGGTTATTTTTAGGTTAGGGTTATGGTTATGGTTAGTTTTAGAGTTAGACTTAGGGTTAGGGTTAGGTTTAGAGTACAGGGTTTCTATTAGATTTATTGTTAATTTAAAATTCAGGGTTAGGTTTATTGTTAGGCTTAGGGTTGGAATTATTGTTAGGATTAACTTTAGTTTTATGGTTAGGGTCCTGGTTAGGGTAAATGTTAGGGTTAGGATTAAGCTAAGTTTAGAGTTAGGGTTAGGCTAAGAGCTTAGAGTTAGGATTATTGTTAGGATTAGTTATAGGTTTAAAGTTAGATCAGGGTTAGGGTTAGGGTTAGATTTAGGTAGGGGTACATTTAGGATTAGGGTTATAGTAGAATAAAGTTTTTAGATTTAGGATTTGTGTTAGGATTAGGGTTAGTGTTAGAGTTTGATAGGGTAAGGGTTATGGTTAGATTTAGTTTAGAATGTGGTTTTGGGTTAGGGTTTGTGTTAGGTTTAGGGTTAGCATTAGGTTTAGGTTTAGGGTTAGGGTAAGGCGTTAGCTTTAGGTTTATTGTTAGTGTAAATTTAGGATTAGGGTTCAAAATAGGTTTAGGATTAGCTTTAGTTTTAGGGTTCGGATCAGGATTAGGTTAGGGTTAAAGTTAGTTTGACAGTTAATTAAGGTTTAGGATTAGGTTCATGGTAAGGGGTTAAGGTTAAAGTCATTGTTAGTGTAAAATTTAGGGTTAAGTTTAGGGTTAGGTTTACAGTTAGGGTTAAAGTTAAGGTTAGGCTTATGGGTTAGGGTTAGAGTTTGGTTTAGGGTTGGTGTTAGTGTTATCATTCGGATTAGGGTTAGCGTTTGGGTTAGGGTTCGCATTAGGGTTAGGAATAGCTTTAGTTTTTTGTTAGGATCAGGGTTAGGGTTAGTGTTAGGGTTAGGGTTAGTATTTGTTTTTGAGTTAAAATTAGAGTTAGGGTTAGGTTTAGGGTAAGGCATTAGGGTTAGTGTTATTGTTAGTTTAATATTTAGGATTAGTGTTATTGTAAGAAATAGGGTTAGTGTTAGGATTAGAATTAGCTTTAGTTTAGGTTAATGTCTGTGTTATGGTTAGGACTATAGAAAGGATTACCTTTAGGTTTCAAGTTAGCTTTCGTTTAGGGGTAGTTTTATGGTTAGTGTTACGTTTAGTGTTAGGATTAGAATTAGCTTTAGTTTAGGTTAATGTCTGTGTTATGGTTAGGACTATAGAAAGGATTACCTTTAGGTTTCAAGTTAGCTTTCGTTTAGGGGTAGTTTTATGGTTAGTGTTACGTTTAGGGTTAGGATTGGGGTTAGGGTAAGAGGTTAGAGTTAGGATTAGTGTTAGTGTTCGGGTTAGGTTTAGGGTTGGGTTAGGGTTAGGGTTAGTTTAAGCTCTGGTAGGATAAGGTTTACGGTTAGGGTTAGGTTTAGGGTTAAGGTAGTGTTAGGGTTAGGATAAAGTTAAGGTTAGGATTAGTGTTAGGGGTAGGGTTAGCATTAGATTTAGTATTTGGGTTAGGGTAAGGGATTACGATTAGGGTTATTGTTAGTGTAAAATTTAGGATTAGTGTTAGATTTAGGCTTAGGTTTAGCTTCAATTATCGGGTTATGATCAGGGTTCGTGTTAGTGATAGGATTAGGGTTAGAGTTAAGGTTAGTTTTAGAGTTAAAATTAGGGTTATGGTTGTGGTTATTGTTAGTGGAAAATTTAGGGTTAGTTTTCGAATTAGATTTAGGATTAGCTTTAGTTTTAAGGTTAGGATCTAGGTAATGGTTAGTGTTACCGTTAGGTTTAGGGTTAGAGTAGGGTTAGGGTTAGGGTTAGGGTTAGGGTTAGGGTTAGGGTTAGGGGTTAGGGTTAGGGTTAGGGTTAGGG
>NW_011890441.1:3502-3994 GCF_000151845.1 Pteropus vampyrus
GTTAGGGTTAGGGTTAGGGTTAGGGTTAGGGTTAGGGTTAGTGGTATTTGTTAGGGTGAGGTTTAAGGTTAGATTTATCGTCAGGGTTAGGTTTGGGTTTAGGGTTAGGTTGAGAGTTAGGATTGGAGTTAGCGTTATTGCTATAATTAGAATTAGGGTTAGGAATATCTTTAGTTTTTCGGTTAGGGTTAGCCTTAGGCTTAGGGTTAGCTTTAGAATTAAATTTAGAGTTAGGTTTAGTTTACAGTTAGGTTTAGGGTTAGGGTTATTGTTAGGATTAGGACTGGGTTTCAGGTTATTGTTAGTATAAAATTTATGGTTAAGATTATTGAAGTAAATGGGGTTAAAATTAGGATTAGAAATAGCTTTAGTTTTATTTTTAGAGTCAGGGTTAGGGTTAGGGTTAGGGACAGGATTACCATTAGGTTCAAGTTAGGTTTAATTTAGGGGTAGGTTTATGGTTCGGGTTAGGGTTTGGGTTGGGGTTAGGTT
>NW_011890441.1:6934-8715 GCF_000151845.1 Pteropus vampyrus
GATTTATGGTTAGGGTTAGGTTTAGGTTTAGGTTTAGGGTTCTGGTTAACTATAGGTTTAGGGTTAGTTTTAGGCTTAAGATTAGCTTTGCTTTTATGGTTCAGATTAGCTTTATGGTTAGTGTTAGGGTAAGGGTTAGAATTACGGTAAAGATTAGCATTATTTTAGGGTTAGGATCAGGATTAGCGTTAATATTAGAGTGAAGGTTAATGTTAGGATTAGTTTTAGAGTTAAATTTAGGGTTGTTGTTAGGTTAAGAGTTTAGGGTAAACGTTATTTTTAGTGTAATATTTAGTGTTAGGGTTAGTGTTAGTGTTAGGGTTAGCATTAGTTTTGGATTAGGATCAGGGCTAGGAATAGGGTTAAGTTTAGGTTTAGGGTTTAGTGTTAGGGGTTGGGTAAAGGTTAAGATAAGAGATTAGGGTTATATTTAAGGTTTGGTTTAGGTTTTAGTGTTAGGGTTAGAGTTAGGGTGAGTGGTAAGGTTAGTGTTAGGATTAGGGTTACTCTTAGGGTTAGGGTTGGCTTTAGTTTTAGTGTTAGGGTTAATTTTACAGTTAAAGTTATGGTTAGGATGTTGTTTACGGTAAGAGGTAATGCTTTGGGTTTTTGTTAGTGCAAAATTTAGAGTTAGGCTTAGTCTTAGTGTTAAGATTAGAATAGAGTTAAGATCTTGGTTAGAGTTAAGGTTAGGGATAAGGTTATGGTTAGGTTAGAGTTAGGGTTAGGGTTATGGTGGGTTTACAGTTAGGGTTACTGTTAGGGACAGGTTAGTTTAAATTTAGGTTTAGGTTTATGGTTAGGGTTACGGTTAGGTTTAGGTTAGAGTTAATGTTAGGGTTAGGGTTAGTGTTAGAGTTAGGGTTAGTGTTAGAGTTACGGTTAGAATTAGATTAGGGTTAGCTTTAGTTTTAGGGTTAGGATGAGGATTAACTTTAGGGTTAGGCTTAGTGGTTAGGGTTAGGGTTATTGTTAGTTTTAAGGTTAAGGTTAAGTTAGTGTTTAGGTTATGGTTAGGGTTACAGATAGGGTTAGTGTTAAGGTTAGAGTTAGGGTTAGGCTTAGTGGTTAGGGTTAGGGTTATTGTTAGTTTTAAGGTTAAGGTTAAGTTAGTGTTTAGGTTATGGTTAGGGTTACAGATAGGGTTAGTGTTAAGGTTAGAGTTAGGGTTAGTGTGAGGGTTAGCTTTAGCTTAAGTTTAGGATTAGGATAACAGTTAGGGTTAGTCTTAGGTTTCGGGTAAGAGGTGAGACATATCATTTGTATTAGAGTTAGTTTTCTGGTTAGAGTTAGGTTAGCGGTTGATTTATGGTAAGGTTTAGGATAAGAATTAAGTTTAGATTAGTGTTACTGTTAGGTTTAAGGTTGGTGTTAGGTTTAGAGTTAGGTTTCGGGTTATTTTTGTTTAAAATTTAGAATAAGGGTTAGAAATACAGTTAGGATAAGCTTTAGTTAAGCGTTAGGTTCAATGTTAGGGTTAGTGTTAGGATTAGGGTTAGAATTTCGGTTTGGATTAACTTTAGTTTTAGGGTTAGGATCAGGGTTAGGGTTAAGGTTAATGTTAGGTAAGTGTTAGTGATAGTTTAGAATTAAATTTAGGGTTAGGGTTATGTTATGTTAAGGTGTTAGGATTAGGGTTATTGTTAGTTTAAAATTTAGGGTTAGGGTTATTGTTAGGTATAGAGTTAGAATTAAGGTTAGGATTAACTTTAGTTTTAAGGGCAGGATAGGGTTCAAGTGCAGGTTACGGTTAGGTTTTAGAGTTAGGGTTATTGTTAGGT
>NW_011890442.1:0-1523 GCF_000151845.1 Pteropus vampyrus
CGGAGCCGGGTGTGGGGCCCCCACGCGGAAACCACGCGCGGGGAACCGGACAGGCTTGATCAAGCTTCCTGCTCCCTCTCTGGTCAGATTTTAGGAGAAGAAGAGAAAACGAAATACTGTATCTTGCTGTGTTTCCTTTTGGGATAGGCTTCTTACCGGAATAAATGCAACCTGATTTCTCTCATTAGTTCGTTACAAAATTTAAAGCATACGAGCACGCACGTATCGTTTCAATGATATTTTTACATCAATTAAATCTCCAGTAGATTATCTTTACCGTCTACCAAGCAAATCTATAGCACTCGTTATATTGATTAAAGCATTTAATCTTCAGTCATAACTGTGAAACTCTAAGCACCCAGAAATAAAGCCTCAGCACAGAGCAAAAACTTCTGCTTCTGCCTATGAAGGAAGAAAAAAAAAAAAAAAAACGGACAAAACCTTGCACCAAAACCAACCGGAAAAGCTAGATTTTGAAACACAGCTGCCTGAGGGCGTCGGTGAGCCACCGAGGCAGCTGGGACTCGAGGGGCCGGGACCCCGACCAGAAGGAATCGCAAAGACAGGAGCCCGGCCGCTTCCCTCCCTGGGGACATTTGCCAACCTGTGGATGGCGCGCGGCCCAGCGGCCAAGCAGGACGAGCAGCTCGGAGCTTCCCGCGTCCTCACAGGCCTGGGAAGACAAGCGTTGGTGCTGAGGGCTGCCGCCACCCCGGGGCCTCTTCTCCACAGATGCGCACCCGTTTCTGCGCTGTTCGGGGCCAGGGCTAAGAGCAGAAAGCAGCAGCCGGACGCCTAACGGGCTGAGCCGGTGTTTGGCGGTGTGGTGACCTTCGAGAGACACGCAAGTGCTGGCATCAGGGGAAGCCACCTGGAAGACCCCCGGGCTTTCAGCCGAGGCCTCTGAATGTGGCACTCTAGCAGACGGGAAACGAATCTCGTCCCCACGCTACACGGGTTCCGTTCACCATGCCCGACATTCGCTCGGAAGGCCGCGGGCAGGGCCGTGGGCGGCCACGAAGCCAACCAACCGGGACCCAGAGGGACGATGAGAGCAGCAGACTCGGCGACCCAGACGCAGACTTCTAAATAGTTATGATTAAAACATTCCAGAGCTAAAGGACGAGATGGAGAAGCTTAGCAGAGGCCTGTAGACCGTGGGGAGGGCGGGCGGGGCCTGGCCACTGCGGGCCGCAGGCAGAGTGAGGGTGCCAGGGTCTGGGCAGGCCTGACGGTGAGAGGGGGCAGCTGCAGGAGGAGGGGCGCGCCCACTGCCCCCCTACCTGAGGCCGGGCCCACCGCCTCCAGACCTTGCGGGAGGGCAGCGGCCCATCCCCAGACCCCAGGGCCCAGAGCAGGCAGATGGCCGTGGGCCTGGCCTCCTCCACCCTTTTCCTGGACCCACGGTCCGGCTCTTGTCTCTGCCCGGGAGAGAGTGGCAACCCCCAAACACAGACCATCTCCCCGTCTTCCCGTGGCCTTCGTCAGGGTCAAGTCACACACCTGAGCCTGGCAGGGGACCC
>NW_011890442.1:4613-5191 GCF_000151845.1 Pteropus vampyrus
CCGGAGACCCCGCACTGCCCCGCCTCGCTCCGCACCCGCCGACTACTTGGCCCCCAGCTCGCCCGGTGCACGAAGCGCCCTTCCTGCCCGCAAACACCGCCGGGGGGGGGCGCCGCTGAAATTCCCCCCCCCCCGGCTTCCCCACTTCTCCTAGGACCCCCCGTTGCGCCCCATTCACCCCGCGCCTCTTCGGCTCCTGTAGCCCTGTCACTGCGGGCCTGGGCGTGCGGGCTGCGGGATCTTGGCACGTGCGGTCACACCCACCGCGACCCTCTTCTCGCTGCGGGAGGACACGGCGCTCCTTTCCCAGCACCCCTGACGCTCCCGCCCTGCGCGGATGGAGATGGGGCGCCCCGGGTCTCTGCCCCCTGAGCCTGCGCCCCAACCCCGGGGGGCGGGAGCCGGTTTCGCCCACGCCATCGGCGTTTAAAGGGCGGCTTCTTCTCTCTGCTGGGTGCGCCGGGGCGCGAGGGTTCGCGCGCAGGAGAAGGGCAGCTCCGCGCGGGACGCTATTGCGGCAGGGTGCCGCCAGGTGGCGCGCGAGTCGTGGGGACGAAGCCGGTGGCCTCGAGCGCGCG
>NW_011890442.1:5951-6280 GCF_000151845.1 Pteropus vampyrus
CTTCTCGCTGCGGGAGGACACGGCGCTCCTTTCCCAGCACCCCTGACGCTCCCGCCCCGCGCGGATGGAGATGGGGCGCCCCGGGTCTCCGCCCCCTGAGCCTGCGCCCCAACCCCGCGGGGCGGGAGCCGGTTTCGCCCACGCCATCGGCGTTTAAAGGGCGGCCTCTTCTCTCTGCTGGGTGCGCCGGGGCGCGAGGGTTCGCGCGCAGAAGCCCCTCCCTGAGCGCGGCCCGGAGAAGGGCAGCTCCGCGCGGGACGCTATTGCGGCAGGGTGCCGCCAGGTGGCGCGCGAGTCGTGGGGACGAAGCCGGTGGCCTCGAGCGCGCG
>NW_011890442.1:7965-8641 GCF_000151845.1 Pteropus vampyrus
GGAGGTGGTTAAAGTAAGGATCAGCCCTACTGACACCGTGACCTCCAACTTCTGGCTTCCTGAACTTCGAGAGAGTAAATTTCTGTTATTGGAAGTCTCCCAATTTCTGGCACTTTCTTACAGCAGCCCTAGAGGACTAACAGAAGCTGTGACCCACGCTGGCCTTGTGACCAGCTTCTGCAGTGTGCAGAGCAGTGGACACTGCGGCCCTCAGCCCTGAGCTCTCCCCCGCCCGGGGACAGCCCCCCACGGCCTGCCCCGCTCCTTCTCCACCACACTCCGGCAACCCGGAACCCCGGATGTCCTGCCCCACAGCCCGAGCCTGCTTCCCCGCGTGTTCAGGCCCAGGGGGCCATGCTGCTGTGGGCACACACCCCGGCTCGAGCACGGCCACCTGCGTAACAGAGTGACATGCTCGGCCCCTCTGGCTCCATCTTGTCCCAGCCCGCGTTGTCCCCATGGCCGTCAGGCTAATCGCTCCCGCTTTGTCCAGCAGGTAGACATGCCGATCATTAGAGAAATTCTGGTCTGGCTTGAGCTTTACAAAGACAGCCTCTTTCCAGGAGGTGCCTCTCGGGGGTCATATGGGAGCACGTGCAAAAATAATGACTGTTCATCAAAGGTTTGCAGGAACCTTGCGAACAGACTCACATCAACTGGAGTCCACAGACTAAGA
>NW_011890442.1:11041-11708 GCF_000151845.1 Pteropus vampyrus
AACCCCGCCAGCCTCGCCACCGTGTGCTTCCGGTGGCAGCAGCCACCCCCTCTTCCCAGCCCCAGGCACCGCGCCATCTCAGCTCCCGCCCCCGCACCCCCAACGCTGCCTGTGCCCCGCAGACAGGCCTCACGAAGTCTCCGCGCACGGCGGGCTCTGCTCTCTGCTACCGGGCTCCCCACCCAGGCCTGCACCCCACGCCATCCACATGGTGCCGGCTACTCTGAGGCCCCGAGCTGCGAAGCACCGGGACAAAGTGGGCTCTGAGTGCTTCACCAAGCACTCCGTTCCAGGGTGGCACTTCCAATCCCATTCAGACGAATCTTTTGGAGCACCGTCAGGACTCCAGGGAGTGGGACAAAGCTCACCTCGCCTGCACCACTGCGCGCCCAGAGGTGGCACACCCCGGCCAGCCACTGCCCAGCCTCGCAATGGCCCCAACAGCCCTAGGAGCAGTCTGGACTGAGCTGGCCTCTCTCAGGATCCAGGAACCTCTCCACAAGCAAAGCTTGCCGAATGGGTACCCGCGCCCACCGCCCGCTCACACACGCTGCTGTCTGGGGGGAGCGGGAGGGGCTCCCAGTGCTGTACTAGTGTCCTGGGGCTGCTGTGACACAGGACCCCAAACTGGGGGCTTCCAACAACAGAAGCTTACTCTCCCTGGCTT
>NW_011890443.1:0-2118 GCF_000151845.1 Pteropus vampyrus
GGGCAGCGGGGGTCAGCGAGAAAAGGCATTAAAGCACCGCACGCTTGCCAGGAAGAGGCGGTGGGCCTGCCCTCTGCCTCCCGAAGGTCAGGGTCGGGGACAAGCTCTCCCACAGACCCGGCTGGCCCCACCCTCTGAGGCTCTCCCTCCGTGGCAGACGGTCCCTGGGACCTAAAAATAGGCACGAATTGGAGCACAGGCTGCGGGGCTGGCCATGCAAGGACAGGAGGCGGCTGACGCCCGCCGGCCGGGCTCCAGAGTCGCGGGTGCCCGGCCCTACAGCCGCACCCTATATCGGGGGCATGAGCATGCTCGGGGGAATGGCAGGCATGTAGTCCAGCTGTCACCGGGAGCCCGGCCCACACGGCCTGCTCTGTCCACACCCGGCTTCCCGCCCCAGGCTCCTGAGCTGCAGCCCCCCACCCCACGCTCTCGGTCCAGACAGCAATGACCACACAATGGGGACCAGGCACAGAGGGACTGGGGACTTTGAAAGTTGAATGCCTGCTCGGGGGAGGGCGGGCTCTGTCCTCAGTGCTGACCTGACCGGGGGGCCAGCACCCTCTCCTCTCGCTCAGACAGAGACCTGCTGCTCGGTTCCGCAGCTGCCCAGCCCCCTCACCCAGCCCGGGCACTCCGTGACCCCGGAAAGGGCAGGCGGGGGACGCGGGCCTCTGGCACGACTGCAGCCTGGACTGTGGTCCCCCTCAGCCTGTTCTCCAGCTCCCCGAGGGGGTGCTCCCAGCAGAGCCAACCTCCGCTGGCTGTGGAGAGAGGACCCCTCAGCCCAGCTCACCATGAGCAGTGACACGCGGGACTGGTGGGGGCCGCAGCCCTGACCCAGCCGGCTCTGCAGGAGGGACTCTGCTCTGGCGGCCACGTCGCCAGGGGGCACCTGGGATGAACAGGACCCCAGTCAGGCATCTGGGGGCACGAGTCCCCGCCGCCCAAAGCCAGGCCGCCCTCTGCCTGGGACCAGGGACAGGCACACACGGGCTCTGCTCAGGAAAGGCACCCGTCCAGGACAGGAACAGTAGGCACGGTGAGGGTGAGCGGTGGCTCGCTGGAGCCGGGTGCTGAGGCGCAGCGGACAGGGTGCGAGTCTGGGGCACGGGCCTGGGGCTCCGTCACGGCGCTCGGGGTGGGGCGGGGGGCAGAGCGTGCTGCCCCTGAGGACCTGCAAGTCTCGCGTCTCCCCCAGGGCCCACCGGAGTCGCTCAGCTTTAAAGTTTGAGTTTAAAGCCGTGCTCACTGGCCCGAGGAGATAAGAAAAAAAAATCAGGCCACTTGTCAGCGTCCCTCTGCTTCCTTCTAGGGTCAGGCAGAGCGTGTGAGGGGGAGGACAGCTGCGTGTCCTGGGAGTCCCCAGAAAGGACAGGCCGGTGCCAGTGGCCGGGCACCTGCTCCTAGGGGTGTGACCCTCAGGGCCCTCGGAGCTATGCTGGCCACCAGCCCCCGTCCTCAGCAGTCCCCCCCGGGTGCGAGGCCATAGGACCTGCTCCGAACATGGGGACTCTTCCTGAGGAGGGACGGAACCTGCTCGTGCCTCTCCTTCGGCAGGCCCACGGGAAGGGAGCTACGGGCCGTGTACTTCCTGGGGACACAGGCCCACACTGGTTCCAGCTGTCCTCCTCACAAAGCCCACGAGCAGGAGGGCGTGACGTTCCCAGCTCCCCCGGCTCCTCAGCCAGACTGAACCCTAATATCCTCTCTTGAGTAACCTGTAAGGTAGCTGAAGTGACATATTCAACATGCTCTCTTTGATCTGATGCAAATGAGTCAACTCCTGGAGCCAAAACCCAAATCTCCATGTGGGTTTTGCCCTCGACCCTGCTAGCGACCTTGGAAAGTCCGTGTGCCCGGCACAGCCAAGGAAAGAACAGCACTGTCCAGAGGGCCTGGGGCGGGGGTCGCTCTCCTCAGAACACAGCAAGGGGAGCAAGAGGCCGCCACCCCGGGCGGCATCGCAGATGCTGGCACCGAGCACCTGTCACTGTGCTGCAAGCCTCATGGCTGCAGGGCTGGGCACACGACTCGCCTCACAAGCGGTTTGCACAATAAGGTGACAGCCTTGCAGGTTGGTGACCGTCAGGTCCAGTCCCCTGTGGGGGTTTGTTT
>NW_011890443.1:2168-3382 GCF_000151845.1 Pteropus vampyrus
GCAGCTGGGAGGGACCCTGGCCCTGAAACCTGAGGTCGACAGCCGAGGCAAAGGTCTTAGATGAGAGGGTGCAGAGGCACGGGCACAGCCTCCAACAGAACATTCTTGGTCCCTTGGCGGTCACGTCGCTTCTGGTCCAGGATTAAGAAAGTCTATTAGTCACGTCCCAGAGGGCCGCCTGCAAAGCAAGTTCCAGAAAAAAAAATGTTTGAAAGCACTTTGAGATGATAGGAAAATGGAGCTGGTTACGTGCAAAACAACGAATTTAACCAAGACAACATGGCACCACAGCAGCGCCTCTCAGGCCTAAAGCAGGCGACGCAGTTTACTGAACGCCCGTAACAGGGGAGCAGGAGAAAGAACAGTGCACAAATGCAGATGTTTGCTCGTTTTCAGAGAAGTGTCAGAAAAGGGAAGGCGGTTTTTATGTCAGTGCATTTCCAGCAAAACCACACAATTCGTATTTTCGCATGTTTTTAATAAAAGGATAATATCGAAGGCGATGCTCGGGGAAATGCTGGCAGGTAGCACTGAAAACTCTCCGTCCTTGAATGTCATCAGTCGCTTCAAGGTCGCAGGAACCTGGGTGGGTACCCCCTTGCGTGCCTTACTTAAATCCTAATTAAGCGATGCGGCGTCTGCGTTAAGATATGTTTAACACGACAGTTAGCTAACTCGTGTGATTCCCACATCTTTCCAGGCTTCCCAGAACAAAGAGAAAACGCGTGCTCGCCAGGGGAGGGTCTGGTCCCTCCGCCTCCTCACCCGGCGCCCCTCCCTGCCGCGCAGCCTCCTTTGGGGCTTGGGACCCCACCTGCCGCCCCACCTGCCGCCCCACCTGGCGGCGCAGGAGCTGGCCCCGCCCACTTCGCCTGCGGACCCGGCAAAGCCCCCCGCCCCCCCCAGCTTGTCCTGCTGTCCCAGGCTGAGTCTCAAGCGTGCAGGCTGACCTTGACCTGTGCTGTTATTCGAGTATCATCTGTCTGCCCCGCGCACTGCTTCCCCGAGGGCCGACAGCCCGACTTCCCCGGCCCCTGTCTCATCGCCCGGCGCGGGCCTGACACAGCCCGGCGCTGAGGAAACCAGCGAAGCCCTGATGACCGGCGCGTGGGCCGCAGGGCGCGGCGGGCGAAGCGAGCTCAACAATCACGGCCCGACGATGGGCATCGGGCCGCCCCGCCCCCCCCCCCGGAGGGGACGGCTCGTCTGCGGCC
>NW_011890443.1:4138-4922 GCF_000151845.1 Pteropus vampyrus
TGTCCTGCTGTCCCAGGCTGAGCCTCAAGCGTGCAGGCTGACCTTGACCTGTGCTGTTATTCGAGTATCATCTGTCTGCCCCGCGCACTGCTTCCCCGAGGGCCGACACCCCGACTTCCCCGGCCCCTGTCTCATCGCCCGGCGCGGGCCTGACACAGCCCTGCGCTGAGGAAACCAGCGAAGCCCTGATGACGAGCGCGTGGCCCGCAGGGCGCGGCGGGCGAAGCGAGCTCAACAATCACTGCCCGACGATGGGCATCGGGCCGGCCCGCCCCCCCCCCCGGAGGGGACGGCTCGTCTGCGGCCTCGGATGACCCGGGAATGCGGGGCAGGACACCTCCCTGGCGCTGCCCTCCTGCGGCCGGAGCAAATCTGTTGGCCTCGCCGGCCTTCAATGCCCTTTGGAAAAAATACAGCCGGCCAGTGGGGGCTGGGCCTGGGGCGCGAGGCCGAGGGCGCCCCCAGCGGCGAGGGCGGGGCTGGGGTGTGGGCGGCGGGCCTCTGCCCGGTGACCAGCGTCCTCCCGCGGCCCTGGGGACGCCCCGCAAGGGCGGGCGGCAGCGTGGGGTGGGAGGCAGGGGCTCCTCCTGCGGGGCGGGCACCGAGCACCGGCCCTGCTCCCTGCAGGCCCCCGCCCCAGTCAGGGGGAGAGCGGGTTCCGAGAACCTTCCAGAGCCGGGGTAGCCTTTGCAGAGGCCACTGAAGAAGTGGATGCACAGTCGCCACATCGCACACATCCTGGGGTCAGAGGGAAACCCCGCTTCAGCAGCAGAACCAGCCCGGA
>NW_011890443.1:6112-7354 GCF_000151845.1 Pteropus vampyrus
TGGAAGAGCGTCTCCGGGCACCGGAAGCGCTCGTTGCCGATGGTGATGACCTGCCCGTCCGGCAGCTCATAGCTCTTCTCCAGGGAGGAGGACGAGGCGGCCGTGGCCATCTCGTTCTCGAAGTCCAGGGCCACGTAGCACAGCTTCTCCTTGATGTCGCGCACGATCTCGCGCTCAGCTGCGGGCGACACGGGCGGGAGAGGAGCCCTGAGCGCGGGGTCGCGGAGTCCCCACGCGCCCGCCCGCCCGCCCGCCCAGGGTGCCGCGGCCGCGCACCTGTGGTCACGAAGGAGTAGCCACGCTCAGTGAGGATCTTCATCAGATAGTCAGTGAGGTCGCGGCCCGCCAGGTCCAGGCGCATGATGGCGTGCGGCAGGGCGTAGCCCTCATAAATGGGCACGTTGTGGGTGACACCGTCTCCGGAGTCCAGCACGATGCCTGCGCGGGGAAAGGGCAGGGACGCCGGGGGACTGAGTGCCTCGCCGCCTCCAGACCGCTGCGGGCGCAGCAGGCCGGCCCTGGGGAGGAGCGCGCGAGGCGCGCGCACTTACCGGTGGTCCTGCCGGAGGCGTAGAGGGACAGCACGGCCTGGATGGCCACGTACATGGCGGGCACGTTGAAGGTCTCAAACATGATCTGGGTCATCTTCTCGCGGTTGGCCTTGGGGTTGAGGGGCGCCTCGGTGAGCAGGGTGGGGTGCTCCTCGGGGGCCACGCGGAGCTCGTTGTAGAAAGTGTGGTGCCAGATCTTCTCCATGTCGTCCCAGTTGGTGATGATGCCGTGCTCGATGGGGTACTTCAGGGTTAAGATGCCTCTCTTGCTCTGAGCCTCGTCGCCCACGTAGGAGTCCTTCTGCCCCATGCCCACCATGACGCCCTGCGGAGGAGACAGCGCGCACCGCGCACTCGTCACCGCGGCTCAGGGAGGCGCAGCGCTGGGCCACGCGGGGTCCCCGGCCCGCACCCTCGGCGCAGGCGCAGCCTGACCTGGTGGCGAGGGCGGCCCACGATGGACGGGAACACGGCCCTGGGGGCGTCGTCGCCGGCAAAGCCGGCTTTCACCAGGCCGGAGCCATTGTCGCACACGAGGGCGGTGGTCTCGTCTTCGTCGCACATGGTGTTTGGTTTCTGCAAGGACAGGAAGGCCACGGAGACGAACGGCGGGCCGTGAGTGGAGAACGCCCCTCCGACCCAAGCGCCCTCCGTCCCCAGGACCTAGGACAGCCGTCTCCCGAGCCTGGCG
>NW_011890444.1:0-1413 GCF_000151845.1 Pteropus vampyrus
AGAGTACAAAATCAAGGTTTCCTAAGATGAGGGTGAGGAAGTGGAAAGAAAATCATCTGAGAATGCTCCTTCTTTCAGAAAGTCTTTAAGAAAAGCTCTCAATTCCAGCTTTGGGGGATTTTGTTCTAAATGGGAACATATCTTCAATTTTCTCATGGAAGTCAGGCAAATAGGATTTGCTTTTTGGAGGGTGTTCTGTAGCCAACTTTGCTGGAACGCACATATTCCATAAAGCAAAGATTTTATGCTTCGAGATGTGTGGAACCCTCGGGGTCCCAGCCCTCTAGTTACAGTGTTAGAAAAAGAGAGACAAAACATCCTTGGCTCACTAATGAAATACAGCTGGGTTGAGAATGCATAGATAAAGGGTGGCCTTCCCTAAACTCCATCTAATTCGTGGTCATGGCAGAACAGGTACTGAGAAGAATGGGAGGAGCTAGGGGCAATGAGGTGACCAAGAGCAGGGAACTGAGAAGTTCTCCAACACAACCCATGATGGGCTCCTGGTCTCCCCTGTGGGTGAACTTGACCTCCTCCATTTAATTCTGATTGGAGATTAAATGTGGGCCCTAAGAACCCAAAAGATGATCCCAGCCAATCCTTTCTATAGGCCATTGTAGAGGCAGCTGTACAGAATAGCTGGGTTGAGACTTTTCTAATCAAAAATAATACCTCTCCAGGATTATTCTGTCTCCCCAGGAATCATTTTAACAGAAGGAGCTTCAGCAGTGCTAGGCAAAATTAGAAGCTTCAGTTTTCCATGACAGCTATGGAAAATTTCCAGACTCTCTAGACAGAGATTCCTATGGCAGAAGGCACTGATTGAGCTCTACCCAGCTCAGCAGGGCCACCCAGCTCAAAGGCCAGTTCCTCCTTCCAGTGAACCTGAAGGGGCATTGGAGCCAAGGGAGGGCTCCCTGAGACCCTGCCTACACTGATCCCACCCCGGGCCCACTGTACCACCCTGTTATTGAACAGGTTGTGACAAACACATGATCCGCCCTCTCATTTAATCCTCACAGCAATAGAATGACCCAGGTACTGCTACTAGGAAACCAAGGCTCACAGAGATGCTAGACTTGCCCAAGAACACAGAGCCAAGAAGAGGATTTGAACACAGATCTGCATGACTCCAAGCCCATCCTTCACCTTTTGACTTGAAATTCCCTAGAGTGAGTCCCCTACCTCCCACGCCAGGGCCAATGCTCTGAGGTGGAAGCTGAGTGTCTTTAAAAGTTGGATTACTTTGCTGTGGCTATTCTAAAGAATACAGTACTAAATTCAGATTTTGATTATCATTGAGAACCTGATGATTCTACATATATCAGCTCTAAATACACAGCCTGTGATTGTCCCCTGGGTGAAGCAGCTTTCTATTCCAAAGTGTGTCCATTCATTTGACATACATTATGG
>NW_011890444.1:3464-5333 GCF_000151845.1 Pteropus vampyrus
GGGATGGAGAATGGGAAATGGAGACAGGATATTGAGGAGTTTAGCGTGGATAGGATGTGGTAACTGCCTGAATGGGGTGGGAGGGTAAAGGAAGGAGAATGTTCTCGGGCTTTGGACACTGGGAAGGCCCTAGAAAGATCTGAGGAGGGAGTCAAGGAGAGCAAGATAAAAAGGAGGGCAAGGTCCCTGGTGAGTCAGGAAAGGGACTAGGGCTTTGACCTTTTCTAGGACCCATGCCCAGCAGAGCTATAGGAAAACACTCAGATCTGCTGCCCACAAGTTTGGGCAAAATCTATGTCCTGAGGGACTGGAGGAGCAGTAGGGCCTGGAGATGGAAGAACTGTGCTGGCACCAAGGGCCACAAAGAGACTTGCCGAAGGGGCAAAATGGGCTCTCCAGCTATAGCGTGCATCATAAATATAAGACAAGAACCTGAGACTTCTCTGGCTCAAGGAAGGGAAAAAGGGAGACAGCCAGATGAGCCATGTAGACCCAGAAACATCCAGAAGGAAGCAATGAGCCAGAGGAGAGGCCTTCCGACAGCAAAGGGCCACACCCCCAAGAAGGACCTGGCTGCAAAAGAGGTCCCACTGGGGCAGCTGAGGCTGGATTATGTTGCCTGCCCTCGTAAGACTCGCTGTAACCAATGGCTGATTGAGAGAAATCAGGGAAAGGTCACCAGGTGACATCACAGGACTGTGGCATACCGCCATGTTCTTTGTGCAGAGCACGCTGAGTGTGTCTGCCAGTGGGAACATGGAATGGAATCAACCTCTTGGGCTTTACAGAGGACAGATTTGCCCAGGATCCTGGGTCAGTGTTAAAACATGGGCCTCTCTGGTACAGAAGTGGCATCATCATGTTTAATTATATTTTGAAAGTTATAATCTTGCCTTTCGTCTTATAAATTCAGGTTAGGCATAAGGTTCGGAGAAATGAGAGAGCTTATTATGCCCATTTCCATGAGGAAAAACTAGGACGGGAAGGACTAAGACTTGATGGAGGAGACAGTAGTGGTCAATGATGGGGCACAGGTCGGGCTCAAAGAGGCTGAGCAGCTGGAAATGGCCTTTATGTGTCAAAAAAAAAAAATGGGTCTAATATAAGTTCTTAACTTTGCATAGCTCTCCAGTAAGTGACAAAAATATAGATCTTTCCCTAGGCTACTTTAGAAGAAAGATCATGCCTGTTACAGTGGACATTCTACTATCCTATGTTTATTTATACTCTCGCCTCACATTTCTTCATGACGTGAATTTTAAAAGCCTGGTATCTTTGAGCATCTGGAACAGGCTGAGAGCCCACAGAGCTCTGAGGGAAAAGACTTGATGATGCACAGAAAATGTGCTCTTCTGGATGACATCTTGGGCACTCCCCCCAAGTCCTCCAAAGGACGAAATCCCTACCTTGTAACTCACTAAAATTCAGTTCTAGGATGGAAATAAGGTTTAAACTGTCATTCCTCAAAGTGACAGACTGACAGGAAACTGGACTGTCTAGGGTTAGCTTTAGAGATGTATCAGAAGGGACAGCTGTTAGGTGGGTTTGAAGCAAGCTGGCTAAGACCCAGTCACGTCGTGCCTCAGGTTCCCAGCATTCAATCATTCATTGACAACCCCCCGCCGCACCCCCCCACCCCCTCCAGGAAAGGTTAGTGAGTCCCTACTATGAGCTGGGTGCTGTTCTGGGTACTGACGGCAGAGAAGTGAGCGAGTCAGCAGGCCCTGTTCTCATGGAGGTCACATTCCTCCATCAACGTGAAAAGAGGCAAAAAAAAAAAAAAAAATTTAACAGACAAATAAAATCTGTAGATTAAATGCTGAGAGCAAGGAAAGACAAACGCTTTACAAGTAATTAGGAGAGGGCCTC
>NW_011890444.1:5383-5978 GCF_000151845.1 Pteropus vampyrus
TCAGAAGGGACAGCTGTTAGGTGGGTTTGAAGCAAGCTGGCTAAGACCCAGTCACGTCGTGCCTCAGGTTCCCAGCATTCAATCATTCATTGACACCCCCCGCACCGCCGTACCCCTCCCACCCCCTCCGGGAAAGGTTAGTGAGTCCCTACTATGAGCTGGGTGCTGTTCTGGGTACTGACGGCAGAGAAGTGAGCGAGTCAGCAGGCCCTGTTCTCGTGGAGGTCACATTCCTCCATCAACGTGAAAAGAGGCAAAAAAAAAAAATTTAACAGACAAATAAAATCTGTAGATTAAATGCTGAGAGCAAGGAAAGACAAACGCTTTACAAGTAATTAGGAGAGGGCCTCCTTCAGACGCAGCCATCAGAGAAGGCCTACCCGAGTATGTGACAATTACGTTAAAGCCTAAAGGATGAGAAAAATGTTCTTGTGGAGAGAAAAGGGAAGGGCATTCCAGGCAGAGGGAAGCGGGACACACAGGGCGGGAGCACTGTGCCACTGTGAGGAGGAGATAAGCCATAGTCCCCGAGGCTGGCAGGACTCAGATTACCAAGGGCCCCGAGACCTGGGCTAGGTGACTGAATTCGATTGTT
>NW_011890444.1:8966-11122 GCF_000151845.1 Pteropus vampyrus
TGAAGGAATCTATGGTAAACTCTGTAGATAGCCAGAGTGGATGGGAGGAGGATGTGGAAGGAGTGGCTGCCATCTATATTAGTGAAGAACCTCAAATTTAGTCTTGAGACCAGCTAGTTGACAGTGGGGCTTCTTGTGAGACAAGTGGCTTTGTGGCAAATATAAAGGAAGCTAATTGCAAGACACTTTCTTCTTGAAAGACAGCCCCAAACCCTCACAGTGACTGACTGGTCTTCTGCCCCATGCCCTGGGTCCCAGATCTCCTGAAAATTTTTGGTGATGATTAGTACATGACTCAGAGAGCATTATAACATCACAAGACACTGGGGTTAGTTCCAGTGCCCAAACTCTTGAGATCAGTAATGTACTAATGACTCCTATCCAAGACCAGCCTTCTCTGTGAAATTATGTTGTTACAGGTTTCCAAGGTCAAGGTAACACAAGTCTTTTCCCACTCAGGGAAATGAGGACAAGTTTCATTTATTTCCTACTACATATTAAACCAGAAGATGCCATGAGCATGGCATAGCAAGTTAATTGTGGAGCTTTGGTCTCCATAAAAAACATCAAGTTTTCATGGAAGTTTTTTTCCCCCCTTTTTCTTTCTCTTGAGTGCCTGTCATTTTTGTATTGATTTATAAGAGCTCTTTATGTAAGAAAGACATCATCCATTGTCATATGTGTTGCAAATACAAATTCTTTCCTCCCTTAATCTTTTTACCTTATATTTTTTTTTACATTTTTTGATGCATACAAGTAAAGTTTTATGTGGGCAAATCTTTCCCTTTGTAGTTTCTGAAACATGTCCCAGACCCAGATTATGTAAATACCAATATTTCATTCTAGTTTTTTGAGCATGTAATTGTTTAAACATTGAACTCTTCAATTCCATTCAGAATTTATTTAGTTATATGGTTTGAGCTATAGATAAAATATCGATTTGCTCACCACTTAGCTATTTGTATTCAACTCAGCCTATCAGGTCCCCTCTGAGAAATGACAAAATTAGTCTATTCTATTAGTCCACTGAATGTTCATATGAAGAGGTATGGGTGCAAATGAAAGACCCAAGAGACCCCAATGGTGAATCTAGCCATTTTGAATGATTCGAGCCAGTGGACTCAGCTCTTCTTTCTTACCACAACTCTTTTGCCCTATAATAAGAGGAAGCGAGGGCTATAGATGCTCTCTAAACAGCTTAGAAGAGATTGTTAAAAATGCATAGTTTGACTAAGACCCCTTTCTGCCCAGTCAGGTGCTGGTGGTTATTGCTCTGGAGGGAGTCCCTTTCACTCTGGCAATCCCAGTGAGTCTGGGCTTCTTATAATTAAATTCTCCTGGAGGTCATGGCCAAATTCAAGTCCAGAGGCTAACTCTTAAGCTACAAAAGTCAAACAAGTGTGAGGATTGTGCACAAGCGGGACAACAAATTGAACAACTCCCATTCCAATCCTCAGCAGGGGAGTGGGGGTGGCTGACGTAGAGGAAGGGCAAAGGCACAGGTTTAGGCATCTGTAGATATTCTTATACTGGAACACACACTGCTTAATGGGCCGGCTCTGCCTCCACATTACTGACATCGAATGCCTAAGTGAAGGCACCGAGGATAAATCAGAGCTTAGTGGCAAAGTTTAGCAAGAAGCAAATGAGAAAAAAATACCTGCCGAATCTAGGCCATTTTCCCTAATCAAAATTCCGAAGGTTTCCTCTGGATATGTTCTATAATTGTTTGCTTCGTTTGTGTCAGCCAAAGGTTTGCAGGGTTTTCCAGAGTAAGAAAGGGAAGATGAATTTCTGTAGAATGTCTCTCGGTTGCATATATGACCCATTTCCTAGCTTGTCCGTGGTAAGTGCATAATCCTAGACCAGTAACTGTCTGCCCGTCCGCGGTGTCCTCCCATTTTCACCTGATCCCACTGGGAAGTGGACAACGGCCAGAGTGATCATGTCCTGCTGTCTCCTTCCACTTTGGGATTTGGGGCTTACCTGGTTGTTTGAGATTCTGTCTGCCACCGTAGCTTTCCACAAGGGTGATAACTGAACGATTGCTTCTTCATGGACGATAATACCTGCAGTGAACCATGCCCCCACATTGAATAGCATCTTTTTTCACACAAATGGAATCTGCATCTCACATGAGGAAACAGTTGTACCCC
>NW_011890444.1:12832-15313 GCF_000151845.1 Pteropus vampyrus
CATAGCAGGCACCACATCAAGTGGCCCAACAAGGGCAAAAAGGATTAGGTTCGTGAATCTTTCCTCTTTTACATGTATCCCCTCAGGACAGCATGCAGGTGCCCATGGCAAATCAGAATGGCTACATGTTTCAGCCCACATTCTCTTCTGACTCACATGTATTTCTTAAGCACCTATTGTATGCAAAGCCTGTGCTAGGCACTAGTAATACAAAACTGACTAAGACACAGTCTGTGCCCTCAACTCAGTTCACTGAGAAAAAGAGACACGTCAATCAACAAATTGCAATGCCCTGGGGCCAGTGCACCCACCCAAAGAAGTCTTACCTGGTGCAGGAAGTGCAAAGCAGAGACTATGATTTGCTATGGGAGGAGGAAGCTTACAGAGGTGATGCTTGAAGGCCATTCAAAGACTAATACAATTTTGCCAAACAGATAAGGGAGTCGAGAGAGAGTATCAGGAGGCAATTTATCAAAATCTAAAATGCACAAACCATAAGCTATGGAAACTTTCTTTAGAACAGCAAGAAATTAACAGGAATTCAGTTAAATATAATTATGATGCATCTGAACAGTGAGCTACTGTGCAGCTTTTAAAAAGAATAAAGATGCTTTCTATATACTGATCTGGAAAGACCTCCAAGTTAGAGTGGTAAGTGAAA
Source organism: Pteropus vampyrus (assembly GCF_000151845.1). NCBI lineage: Eukaryota > Metazoa > Chordata > Mammalia > Chiroptera > Pteropodidae > Pteropus > Pteropus vampyrus. Next base: position 13,494 of record NW_011890444.1, read on the forward strand.
AAAAATCAAGTCACAGAACAAGGCATATAGTGTAGTCTCTCTTGTGTAAGAGGAAGAAAAGGGAATGCATATTCAGTTTTGATTGTATAAGCATTTGAAAAAGAAAAAAAGCCTCTGAAAGGGTACACAAGAAACGCACAGCAGGGGCGCCTGTTGAGAGATGGGGTTGGGGGTCGTAGTCATTGGAATGCCTTTCCGGTTATACCTTTTTATCCTTTAGAAATCATATTATTGTTTTACTTACAATAAAGTTAAATAAATAAACTAAAAATTAAAACAAAATAAAATGCACTAACAATTTGACTCAACAATGCCAATTCGAGGAATAGATCCATGCGGAAATATGATTTTGCACAATTGTTTATTAAAAGAAAAGCTTGGGGTAGCTCATCGATATCAGAATATTTCAATAAACTGTGATACCGTATAGACTTGAGAATACTGTATATAATACAGTATATACAATGAGAAGAACTTTTTTGTGTGGACGTAGCAAAATCCCTATGATAATGTTAAGTGAAAAAACACAAGTTGTAGAAAAATATAAGCAGATCTTACTTGCATTATACAGAATATACAGAAAGAGAAAGTAGAGAAACTTTTGACACCCTCGACCCTGGGCATCCTCTGGGGAAGGAGTAAAAGGAGAGAGGAGACTTGAAAGGGGACTTTCGCATGTGCTGAGTATACCTCTGTACTTAAATTTTTTTTTATAAGAAACAATTATTTGTGTATTTCTCATAGAGAAAAAAATAAAGACCCCCCCCCCATATTAGTTTGCTGGGTTTGCCATAATAAAATACCACGGACTGGGTGGCTTGGACAATAGAAAGTTATTTACTCAGTTTTAGAGGCTGGAAATCTAAGATCAAGGTGTTGGCAGGGTTGGTTTCTCCTGAAGCCTCTCTCCTTGGCTTGCAGATGGCCACCTTCTTGCTGTGTCCTCACATGGCTTTTCCTCTGTGCACTTGCATCTCTGGTGTCTCTTCTTCTCCTTATAACGACACCGATCATATTGAATTCGGGCCCCACCATTATGACCTCATTTAACCTTAATTACCTCTTTAAAGGCCTTATCTCCAAGTACAGTCACATTCTAAGATACTGGGGCCTCAACATGTGAATTTTAGAAGGACACATTTGGTCCATAATACCACCCAAAAAGAAGAGTATTTTCAACAGTAGAAACATGTGCCAAGGCAGGGAGGGGTGAAACGATGTGGTATACTTGGGACTGCAAGACTGTAGATTGTTCAGGGAAAAGTAGCAAGAAGTGCAAGGCAGAGGTAAGCCAAGCTATGAAGCCTTAGCCCCCACTCCTACCACCCCCCAAGAAAATACAGCACTCCTTCGATAGAAAAACATATTTTTTTTAAAGCGCTATACATATTTGGTCACCTCTGTGGATGAGCTATTGCTAACTAGTCCCTCTTGCCCTTCTGGGCCTCAGTTTCCCCCAATGAGCACATCCTGCTTTGGTCCAAATGAATGTGGCATGTAAAGCCACACGATTGACATGAGGGAAGACCATGACAAGAGCAGGCAAGCCTATGGCTTTCGATGTCAAATCATCTCACCAAAGCATGGTGTCACAAGATGGAGAGAGCACGCTGCCGCCCACACCTCCCCTCCAGGCTCTGGGCTTCTCCTTCTCAGGTGAGAGCACATATCTCCCACCCATCTCACTGGTGGTACAAGGACCAAGAAAAGTGGAATGAGGCCACCAGAAAGTGCCCACTGTTCATGGTCACATGAGCTTTGATGAAGTACATATTTGTAAAGCCTTCCATGAGAACACTTACTTATTCAATCAACAGATC
>NW_011890445.1:0-1325 GCF_000151845.1 Pteropus vampyrus
ATCTGGCTCCTGGTGACCGTTGCTGAGCTGGGAGCATCGCAGGCAGTGAGGTGGTCTTTCCTGGCCAGGCTGCAGTCCAGATGTCCTCTGGGCCACCCAACCAGCGGAAGCATCACTGTCCTGAAGAATCGCTCTGTCATCCGAGGAAGCGGGAGTGAACGGCACCCAGCCCAGCGGCCCCGGGGCTCTGCCGAGGCGGGGGAGTACCCCCTCCTCTGTGGGTGCCGCCGAGGGTGTCCCCCAGGTGCCTCCTGGTTTTCCACTTCTGGTCTTTGGCCAAATGCAATCTTTAAAAGCTCATATTTGGCCAGAATCTGTTAAAAAAAAAAAAAAATCTCTTCAGATTGTTCTGTGACGGTGAGGAAAAAGACACGTTTTTTTTCCTTAACTCTAAAAAAAGCACCTCAGCATTTGTAGGCTTTTAGAACTCTGAAGCAGCTGAAATGCTAAAACTTTCAAGCTGGCAGGATGGAATCTGAAATCTGCAAAGCCGACTCCACGGGAGTGGGGCCCGTGCACCCCAGAGGGTTTGGACGAGCCCGAGGGCCTCCGTCGTGGACACCGTGGGTGGCCGCCCACACCCCCACGCGGGGGGTCCTTCATGCCCAGAGTCTCGTCTCCCCCCCACAGCCATGGAGCTCGCGCTCGGGGACACTCGGCTGAATCCACAGGGGCTGCCCCGTCGCTGCGGGCAAGGCGGCGTGGTGGTTCAGGATCCCGGCCGGGCCCCCGGGCGCGCGGCCCCGTTCCGCGGCCTGTCCCGTAGGACGCTGTTCAGTTTCTTGATCCTTCTGTGGCTCAGTTTCCTCATCTGTAAAATGGGTGTGGGAACCCCCTAATGGGGTTGCTATGGGGCCAAGTTCAGTGTTGACGGTGCCTTGGACGGTACCCAGAACGTGAAACGGTCAGTAATGGTGGCTGCAAAGAAGGGGTTGGGGGTGTGTGGCTGAGAAGGGTGGGGAAGCCCAGCCCTGGGGGCCGGAGAGGCTTAAAATCTAGCAGGTTGCGGGGGAGGTTAGGACAAGCACCGCCGCAGATGCGCCGAGGACCTACTAGGCGTCAGAAACCCGACTGATCCAAAATCCATAGGTAACGCGTTTGTTCCAGACTGGGTTTCAGGCAATTTCTAGGTTCACAAAATCAGACTAAGAAAGGAAAACTGGAAACAGTGCTGAGCCAGGAATGAGCCCGGCCGTGCACCCTCGCGGCCCCTGGGCGGGGAGCCTGGCCACTGCAGGCCCATGTGCCGGCCGTGCCGGGAGGCTGGGGTCGGCAGGCCCGCAGCCGGGCGGCCTGGGCTCACGGACAGCCACCCGGCTTGTCCC
>NW_011890445.1:5897-6395 GCF_000151845.1 Pteropus vampyrus
CGGCAGGAACGTGTCTTCGTAAGAAATTGCTCTCGCCTTGTCTCCCCTCCGAGAAAATGTGCTGCTTCTGACCGGATGTATTCTTCCTCGGACGCTGGGGCCGGGCACCGGATCACAGGTGCCAGGACGACAGGGAGAAGCTGCCAGCGTCTTTGCGAACCCTGAGCTCGGGGAGGACAGCGAAGGGGGCGGCAGAGCGTCCCCCCTCCAGGCAGCGGGCCCAGCGTTCCCCGGGCTTGGGAACCGGAGAGCGGAGAGCACCTGGATTAGCCAGCGTGAAGGGGCAGACAGCACCCCCGCTGCTGCTCATTAAAGCTGCCCCCCAGCTGGCCGAGGGAGCGATCTGTCTCCCACGGGCAGAAGGTCTGGGCTGCAGGGGTGCCGGCTGAGATAATTGTCTTCATAGCCAGAGGATGCTCGGCAAGGCGGCCAAGTGGCTTTATGCCCTCGAAAAAAGTCCCGGCAGGTGATGGTGATGACGCCTTGTCCTTCACTCCT
>NW_011890445.1:8141-8839 GCF_000151845.1 Pteropus vampyrus
TCGACCCATCTGTGGCCTCGCTCTGCTCTGGGCTCCTCCCCAGACCGTCCCCAGCAGGCCAGCTGAGACGCCCTGAGACTTCTCCCCACCCCCAGCCCCCAACTTTGACCTAGGTGGTGCCGTGCCTGCCCTCAGCTCTTGGGAGCGGGTGATAGCTCTGCCCATTGTCAGGCACCCCCGAGGTCCCGACGTGGTGGCCCCATGGGGAGCAGGAACAAGAAGACCAGGTTCAAATTCCAGCCCCCCGGCCTGGCCGGGTCACCCTGGGGTCATCTTCACGTGTCCTCGCCAGCGAGAAGCAGGTAGAATGCACACGTGACACATTTGAGCTAACAGAACAGGGGACAGTGACGCGTCATACCGGGGACGCGGCCCTCACGACAGGGCGGTCCAGTGTCCCAGGCTGGAGCTGAGGATGAGTAAGGGAGCGGACAAACGTGAATGAGGGGTCCCACAGCGACCCGCCGGTCACACGGTAGCCATCACCAGCGTCACCGCCCTCACAGCCCATGTCCGGGGACGTGCTGCGCGCGTTATTCACGTGGTGCCGTTCAATCGGCCATTCCCACTTTCTGGATGAGGAAACTGAAACTGAGAGATGTTGAGAAACTTAAACGAGGCCGTCCCGGCAATGAGGGGCAGAGGTGGCTTTGACCTTGGGGTTGGCTGATTCCTGAGCCTGAGCTCCCTCCGGGCCG
>NW_011890445.1:8889-10717 GCF_000151845.1 Pteropus vampyrus
TTTTTACTATAGAAACGATGCATTATTCACTATAGAAAACTTAGAAGATAAAAATCAGTTTGCGAGTAGTGAGTACGCGTGACCCTCGCCCCCGGCCGGGCCCCGGCGGGCTGTGTCTGCGGCTCTCGCTCTCTGCGGTCGCCTCTCAGTTTTAACCCCAAGAGGATCGCGCGGCACATTCTTTGCAGCGCACTGTGCCGCGCGCTCAAGCACCACGCTCCTCCCTGCATCGGCCGACGATTCCCTGCCTCGCTCCGTGGCCGGATGGCATTTCGCTGTGTGATGTATCGCAACTTAGGAGGCGAGTCCCCTGGACCCGGGTACTTAGCTTGCTTCCAGCTAAAACACACACACACATGCACACACGCACACGCACACACGCACGCATACACACGTGCACGCGCGCATGCACACACATGCATGCACACACGACGTGCACACACGCACACGCACACACGCACATGCACACATGCACGCATACACGTGCACGCGTGCATGCATACACATGCATGCACACATGCACACACGACGTGCGCACACGCACACACGCACACGCACACACGCACGCATACACATGTGCACGCGCGCATGCACACACATGCATGCACACATGCACACACGATGTGCACACACGCACACGCACACACGCACACGCACACACGCACGCATACACACGTGCACGCGCGCATGCACACACATGCATGCACACATGCACACATGACGTGCACACACGCGCACACACACTCACGCACGCACACGCACACACACGCACACGCACCATGGTAAATGAGTCGCCGCACGCGTTCGTGGTACCGCTTTGCGATGGGATTTCTGGAGCTGACATGCCCGAGTTGCGATGAGCACGTCTGTGAACAGACGTTTGCGGAGAGTCGCCTGACTCCCTGGAAGGCCGCGAGGACAGCGTGGACGGTCCACGCGCGCCGCGTGGGCAGCTCCTGGTGGCTGAGCGCGCCCGCCAGTCCAGCAAGCTGGGTCCGGCTGATGAGCCGGTGCGGCACTCGGCCATAGACGGGAGCCTGCGCTTCGTTCGGCGGGCCCCACTTTGCCTCCTGTGCTTATCCTGTCCAGGACGCCCCAGTGTGTTTGTCCCTCGCGTCCCCTAAGACCCCTCCAGACTGTGCCAGTCTCCCAGAGTCCTCACGTGTGATGGCCTCGGTAATTCTGAGACGTACTGACCGGGCGCCCTGTAGCGTGTCCCTCAATTCGGCTTCGTCCGATGCCCTTCTCGTGACCGCGTCAGGGTCGTGGGGTTTGAGAGAAAGGCCCCCTAAGGGCCACCCCATCACGTCACATCCAGGGGACACATCACCCACGTGGCGTAGCCCTTTAGCATCGACCTCCGTCACCTGGGGGGTCGCACGCGTTTGGCCAGTCTCCCCGCCCTCCCGTACTGTATTCCCTACTTGGAAGGAGGTCACTTCGCACAGGTGTGGGGACAGATGCTCCCTTCCCTGAGGCTGGAGGGCCCCACGCGTGACTCGGGTCCCTCTGGACAGGGGGCGTGTTAACCCGTTCATCCAGTCACGTCTTCAGATCAGCGCAGACTCAGATTATGACCCGCCGTTTGCTTTGCTGCTGGGGTGGCTCCTGTGCCCTTTGTCACCCCCGCCCTGCCCTGCATGTCCCCCAAACACTCCCTGATCTCCTGGCCGGTAAGGAGCTCAGGGCGCCTCTGGTGCACGCCCTGCCCACCGCCCTCGCGATCAGGGTTAGGGACCGAGGCCTGGGGGCCGCCGTGCTCAGGGCCGCAGCATGCTGTCACTTCATGGCCCTCTTGGCAGACAGATCTCGGCGAGCGTGTCAGCGA
>NW_011890445.1:10767-13129 GCF_000151845.1 Pteropus vampyrus
TTTTTTTTTAAAGTGAGTTGATTTAAAGAGAACTATAAGACAAATACTGAAAGCACGTGGCATAAATCCACGGAGAGACAAAGGCCGGAGAACGTGTGGTTCGCGGTAGCCGCGTCTGCCGTCAGAGGCTCCCGCTCCAGGAATCGGAGTGTCCAGGGTTTTGGAGAAACGCAGGGAGCATTTAGCACAGACGGTTCGACACCTCCGGGGCGGCGCCCAGTGCATTCCCTGCTCTGCAGCGAAACTCCACCATCCCCAGAGGGAGGGCAGTGAGCTCCTCAGCTCAGCGCGGGCTTCGTCATCGAAGGAGTCCCCACGGTCAACCCCTCGCCGTTTTGCTCCCGAGTGGACGGCAGGGAACGTTTGTTTGATTTTCCAGGGCTTTTCGGATTTGCGGTTTGGGTCGGAGGTTGTGGAAATCGCACGGACACTCGTGGGGCTGAGCGTTAGCGAATATTCCGCCGTGCGACGGCGAACCCTCGTGATAACCCCAAGAGTCAAGTGCTCGGGTGTCACCCATTTCCCAGACGAGGGAACTGGTTCACTCGCCGAGGTTACGCAGCTTGTAACCTGAGCTGGAAGCCGGACTGGCCGGGGCAGGGAAGAGAAGAAAATTCTGGAACTGAGACCAGCCGTCCCTGTCCAGCCCCGTGCCGGCCGATGACCCCGGAGGCGCTCACGACGGCGTCATTCCTTCGCTCGGGGAGAGAGAAGAGATGCCCTGTCTCCAGATGCCCCCAGAGAAACACAGCCCAGCCAGGGCCTGCGCCAGCGTAGCGGCCCCATTAACACCTGGCAGGAGCCCTGGTCACCCTGGGGCACACGCCAGAGGCCGCCGAGACAAGCCGTGCGCTCCGCGGCTTCGGACACGTCCCATCCGCGTCGGACACACGCTGACCGCCTCGTTCTCCCTTTGCCGTTTTGTTGAACCCACGAACTCTATGCCAGGCAACGACCGGACACACGGTTTCTGACGTGTTACCTCCGGGAAGATTTTTGAATTTGAAAAATATGGGGAAACGGAGCCAAAGAAGTAGAACCCATACAGCACCCACCTGAAAAATGGCGAATGGGATGCGTAAGTCGCCCCCATTCTGCCTCCCGAACTTTATCCCTTCCCCGACCCGCGAAGGTGACCTTCTCAACCTTTTCTTATGCTTATTAATTAATATTCGGCTTATCTATGCCCAGGTCTATGTCTCACCGGACACCTCCCCGTCCGGCTGTCGATGCTCAATGTCTACCCAGTTGTCCTGCTCAGCCCCTGGGGCCACCATTTACATCCCCTGCCTCCTATCTACATTTGGGGGAGAAACATCACGGAGGGGGGTGGGGGGCAGCTGGTCTCTTTACCTCGCAGAGCTAAACCCCAGTGTGGCGTGTGCTCCGAACGCCAGAACTATTCCTGGGTGTCAGGTGCAGTTCATGGTTGCCGTGGCAACCGCCCATGCTTAATGAATAGAAGAGAGTGGAAGAGGCCCGATAAATGTCAGGGCCCCCCGATGAATTTGCCGGGGAGCAAATCCGTTAGCGCCTGGCGGCGCTGACCAGTGAAGGTTGAAATGAGCAGCCCGGAGTAGCTGGGAACGGGCCCAGGCGCCTCTCCCTCCCCTTGTCAGGTCAGCAGGGGGCAGAACAGCACGAAATGCCCCAAAGCGAGGCTTTCTGCAGAGACACTTTGAACAGAGGCTCCGGCTTTGTGGGCTTGACTGTGCGACACGTTCACGGACTTTGCGGAGAGCAGAAGTCTGAGCCCAGATCGCTCATGAGTTGAGATGTCACTTAAAAAAAAAAAAAAAAAACTCTTTGGGATTATTATTTTTTAATGAAGGAAGTGCCAAATTAAGGTTTCAAATATAACCTTTGGCAAGACACTGTCAAAGAAATGAGAAGACCAGCCTCAGACTGGAGAAAATATTAGCGAAAGACACATCCAATAAAGGGGTGTTATCCAAAATATGCAAAGAACTCTCAAACCTCTGCTATAAGAAAATAAGCAACCTGATTTCACAATGGGCCAAAGACCACAAGAGACACCTCTCCAAAGAAGACACACAGATGGCAGATAGTCACATGAAAAGGTGCTCCGCGTCATGTCCTCACTGACGTGCAAACCACAGCCATGTGACACCACCACACGCCGATCCGAACGGCCGATCCTGGCCGATGCTGGCGGGGACATGGGGCCACGGGAAGTCTCGCCGCTGCCGGTAGGAGGCAACACGGTGCGGCCGCTTGGGAAGACAGGTGGGCGGTTTCTTCCAAACGTCAACGGGCTCTCACCGCACGATCCAGCAGTCACTCACCTTGGTGTTTACTCCTCGGTACCTACGTCCCACGAGATCCTGCATGCCAACGTCTG
>NW_011890446.1:0-1307 GCF_000151845.1 Pteropus vampyrus
CTCTGCACGGATGGAGAACACGCGAATGTGCTCTGCGGAGCTGACGTTCTCTGATTTAAAACAAAACAGACAACAAAGAACGTCGGGAGTTCTCTGGATCTAAGATGCTTTACATTCACGGTCCTGTCCAGACCGTGGTCACAGACACTTCCGGGTCCACCATGTCCTGAGCTTTTTGGCACCTAGAGCTCTTTTCTTCTGGGTGTAAGCCAGACTCCAGAGGTGACAGATGGGCGAGGAAATCTGTCCAATGATACGACGAAGCTTAAAGGGAAGACAGGCAGAGACAGACAGGCTCACTTTGTTTTTGGTTATCTTGGGTGTAACTAGAAAATGTTGAAATATTCCTAAGTGTTTCCTGAGAGCAGGCATTCGAGAGGCCCAGGTGGGATCCATGAGACCCCTTGGGACCCAGCTTGGAAAATCGTACATCGTCACTTCTACCACATTCTGGCAGCGCAGATGCCAGGGGAGGGGCTCACAGGCGTGAGAATACTGGGAAGTGAGGCCGATCTGGGCGCCGTCTTTGAATAACGCGAAACGCTGGGACTCCTGACCCTGTTCCTCGCTACTTTGGGCCACGGATGACTTCAGAGCATGACGACAGCTGTGTCATTTGCCAGTGTCCATCCCGAGGCCACTCTCGTCAGGGACGACACGAGGAAGGGGGTCCTGGGAAATGTGTCTCCACCTTAGTGAGGCCGATACAATATTGAAACACCACAGGTACATACACCTGATGGCTGGAAGTCCCCAAAAGGAGTAGGAAGATTTTCTCCTATTCCAATGGCTTCAGCCACGTCCATCCCGTGAATGCCATAAACCTATTCTTTGCAGAAAATGTTCAGATGTAGAGGGAGGTGGCCACATTCTAATGCGGTCCACCCCAACTATGAAAAAATACAGCCACAGGAGCACACACGATGATGCGCTTTAAACAGGTCAGTGTCGTGCACACAGTTAAATTTAGTGAGCACTAATTATATTGAGTACGCTAACAATCTATGTCGCTATAGTACGAACATATTTCATGCATCAAGTCTTCATCTCACCTTTCTTACTAATCTACTCCAGAGAAAATTAACTCAGTATTAAGTGCAAGATCATTTCCAGGGCCCCTTTCAGCAATGTGTGGTTCTTTTCCCAGGGAGGGAGATTGATGGATCCTGTGTCATTGGCACAGGACACCAGCAGGGGGCAGAGGAGAGCATCGTCGGGGTTATGTAAACCTCCACCCATCCTCCCAGGGTGGAGACAGGCAGAGTGAAGAGCAGGTCATACCTCCCTTGAGAGCCCTGTGGTGTGAG
>NW_011890446.1:3347-4187 GCF_000151845.1 Pteropus vampyrus
AGCAAAAGCAGGGGAGAAGGTAAAATTTCTAAGCCCCAGAGGACACTGGGATGGTCCGTGAGTTCCCTGTTTAATAGATGTTTGGAGAAGCCTGAACGTTCATGGCCATAGGAAAACAGAGACCGGGCTGGGGGTGGGGTGGGGGGAGCAGCAGTCGAGGCAGCGTGTGCCCTGCAGACGGCGGGGTTTGCCTGGCTTTGTTCCAGCTTTGCCCTCCTCTCAGGGAGCCCCGGCAGGTGTCACTGTTTCCAGTGCGTGGTGACTGGGGGCTCAGAGGGGATCGCAGCGTGGTCACCGTGGTCACCGTGGTTACCGGGGCGTGAGCGCAGACTCTGCTCAGCTCTCTGTCCTCTGCTCGGCCTTCTTGAGCCCCACCCTGGGCGCTCACATTAGAAACGGGCCAAGGAGAAAAGGGAATCTCCTTGCACATGTCCCTGGGGCTCCTTTCCGTGCCCTACATCCCAAATCCCAGCCATCTTGGAATCGGTTCTGTCTCTTCTATTGATCGTCGAGCACCCTTCGCTGTTACTCTTTTCTGCAGACCACCTTTATCTGAATTTCTCACGCGTCTCCATCCCGCTCCTTCAGTCACCCTCCTTGCGGTTCACGCTGCCCTTGGATGATGCTCCTCCTCCAGGGACCTGCCTCACGCACACACTAAACTCCCCGCTCACCCCCTGCTTCGGGAAATGCTCATTGTGTCTGTCGTTCTCAGGACGCCAGAGCCTCTCGTTCTCACTCATCCTTCCAGGTTTCGGTTTAAATTCTCTTGCTGTTTGTAATCCTTGGAATTTTGCTTACTTGTTGCAAGACAAACAGTGCGATGAATTTTATCTATTC
>NW_011890446.1:4237-5682 GCF_000151845.1 Pteropus vampyrus
AAACGAGAAAGTTCTGTCAGAAGCCAGAAGATCATAGTGAAGCAGTGAACGTAAGCCCTTCTGAACAATCTTTCCCAGGAAACACCAAACAATTCCATTGACCGCGAATCTCGTACGATCCAATAAAAAATAAGCAGAGGATGGCGATCTATTTTAACAGAAGAAACATCTAAGACCAGGAAGCAGATGAGGAGACAGTTAAGTTTCCTGGTGACCAGGAAAATGTGAAGTAAGACACAGTGGGACGTAAGTTTGTGTTCATTTGATTAGCAGAATGCAAAGGCTGGAAGTACAAGCTGAGGGTGTGAATCCTCAGGGCGGGGAGCGTAAGCGACACGAACAATTTGGACACGGTTTGGCATGAGCTCCTACGGTCGGTCATTGCTCTGTCCCATGACCCAGCAATTCCACGAAATCAGGAGAGCTCTTGAATACGCTGATCAAGGACATCAGTGCAAAACGTCCTCAGCACTAGTCACAAAGCAAGACACGGAACCGAGCCATAGACGCACTGACAAGACAGCAAGGAATCGACTGCGGTGGGTCCACATGGTGGGAAACTGTTCCTTCAGAATGGTCACTGCGTCCCGTGTCCAGCATCATCTCACATGGAGCCTCTTGTCAGTTTTCTTTCTTTCTCTCTTGATTTCTTTTTTCTTTTTTTTCTTTTTTTACTATTTCCTTCCTTCTTTTCCTCCAAGCTCCCTTCCTCCTTCCCTCCCTTTCTCTCCTTGTGAAGCTTCACATATGAGCCGTGTGCTACAACGAAGCAGGTACTTGGACCTTGATGCACGAGACCCACTAGCCGAGGAATCACCTGGGGCGTCTTCAGTTAGAGTCATACAATTTTAAAGCTGCAGAGACGGGGAAATTACGAGGTCAGCCCGCTGTTTCAGAGACGAGGAAATGGGACGCCACGTAAAGGACAATAGTGAGCTGTGTCAATGCTGATTGCACTCCCGACCTGCATGTGGGTCTATGTTATGTTTCTGTCTAGTTTAGGGTCATTTCTCTGTGCATTTCTCTTTGCTCCTATGAGAATCTCAGCATTGTGCGAGTGAGAATATTGTCTTATTCGTGCTTTGACCCTTCAGTGGCCGCCCACAAATCACGCGCGGTCGGGAGGGACGCAGTTCCTTTCTGATTTGTTCCCTGCGTATCTCTAGTCCTTGTTCTGTGTTCACTTAAAAAAATAATGAACTAGTGAGGGCTGTCTCTGAAGGGGTTTCACGGGGAGTTGACAGTTACTGATGGAAACTGTGTGTGCGTGTGTGCGCAGGCTTGTGTGTTTCTGCGTGTGTGATCGTGTGTGTGCATATTGTGTCCATCTGTGTGTGTGTACACGCGTGCGACGACCCTGGGCAGGCCTGGCTCCCTGGGGTTACTCCTGATGCCTGGGGCCTGGCCCAGGAGGGCACTGAGCACTGAGAACTGGGCCTTGCTGA
>NW_011890446.1:7156-8162 GCF_000151845.1 Pteropus vampyrus
ACTGGTATAAGCAGGACGCCCAGCACGGGCTGCAGGCCATGTTCACCTACAATAATAAGGAACTCATTGGAAATGAGACAGTTCCAAGTCGTTTCTCCCCCAGATCTCCGGACAAAGCTCATTTGAATCTTCACGTGGACTCCTTGGAGCCAGGCGACTCTGCTGTGTACCTCTGTGCCAGCAGCTGTGACACAGCCCTGCAAAGTCACCGCCTCCCTGTGCACAAACCCCTTGCCGATCCAGGAAGCTGTGGGGACAGCAGAGGTTCACGCCCCTGTGAGACCCCCGCCTGGAATGTCCGTCTGTAGGACAGCGCGCAGCACACCCAGCGGGCAGGTCTACATGCTGTGCACACAAATCCTACAAAATTCTACTTATCAGCTAGAGCAGGGGCTCCCAGTAAGTTCACCAAAGGACTGGAAATCCACAGGCAAAAGGACCCTTCCCCATGCACTGAAGATCTTACCCAGTGAAGAAGCCGTTCCTTGCCTTTCTCTGCTGTACAGACTGGTGCATATTGGACATAACGATATTATTCAAAATGCACTATTCGCTAAAAATGTTTGATGAGCAAAAGCTGGGGAGAAGGTAAAATTTCTAAGCCCCAGTGGAGACTGGGATGGTCCGTGAGTTCCCTGTTTAATGGATGTTTGGAGAAGCCTGAACGTTCACGGCCATAGGGAAACAGAGACCGGGCTGGGGGTGGGGTGGGGGGACCAGCTGTCGGGGCCGCGTGTGCCCTGCAGACTGCGGGGTTTGCCTGGCTTTGTTCCCGCTTTGCCCTCCTCTCAGGGAGCCCCGGCAGGTGTCACTGTCACCAGCGCGTGGTGACTGGGGGCTCAGAGGGGATCGCAGCGTGGTCACCGTGGTCACCGTGGTCACCGGGGCGTGAGTGCAGACTCTGCTCAGCCCTCTGTCCTCTGCTCAGCCTTCTTGAGCCCCACCCTGGGCGCTCACATTAGAAACGGGCCAAGGAGAAAAGGGGATCTCCTTGCACACGTCCTTG
>NW_011890447.1:0-4439 GCF_000151845.1 Pteropus vampyrus
GATGGGTGGATAGGTGGTTTGTCTAGAGCAATGAATGAATAAGAGAGTGAATGAATTAAGGGCTTGTCTTAGCCAGTGAATGAAAGAATGAGTAAATGAATGTGCTGTCCTACTTAATGGTGATTAGATGAATGAATGAACAACTGGAAAATGAATGGTTGTTCCATAATGGATGACTATGTCAGTGAACGAAGAGGTCTTTTGCCAGACGGTGGACCTATAAAATGATGAGTGAGTGAGTGAGTGAGCGAATGAATGAACGAATGAATGAGTGGATAAATGTGTTATGAAGAACGGATTGTTCCAGGAGTGGATTGATTACCGAATAAATAAATGAATTGATTGTTCTAGCCAATGGATGGATGAACAAATGAAAAATGAGCATCCCAACCAATGGTTTAATGGGTTGTCCCAGCCTTTGGGTGGATTGTGAGTCAAGGAATGAATAGGCTGTCCCGCAGTGGATGGCATAAACAAATGAGCGAGTGTATGGCCAGGTACGTTCGCTTTCCCACACATCATGCTCCTTATGAGAGGTCGCGCTGCATATATTCCAATTTCACAGATGAAAAACGATAGGCTCAGAGAAGGGCAATGACCCGGCAGATGGCCGAGCTGGACAGAGGCAGGGCACACTGCCAGTTACTCAGAGCTTAGGGCACTTGGTCTCGAAGGCCCCTGCCCTTTTTAGGTCATCTGCCCCACCGCACTCGGGTATGTGGGAGACAGGCCTTGAACTAGGTGTCACTCTGTGACCTCGGGTAAAGCTGCCTCAGATTTCTGCCTGTAGACGGCGGGAAGCAGGGATCATCTCTAAGTGCCAGTTCTCCTGACCTGGGGGAGCTTGGGCCCCAGCGGGAATACCCCAGGCAGGGGGAGTGGGAAAGGAATGGGTTTGGGGATCAGATAAGCTTGGGTTCAGGTCTCAGCGGTGCCATGTGCTCTGTGGAGCCGCCGGGAGAGTCACATCCCTTCTGAGACTCGGCTGTCCCATCGGGAACGTGGCTATAATATCACTGCCTCCCCTCCCAGGGTCGTTAGGAGCTTTCCTTGGGATTGGACAGCTGAGAGTCAGCTCCGAGTAACTGGCATTGTGTCTCCCAGCAAACCGTAAGCTCTCCGAGGGCAGAGCCTGGCCGTGGTTCATTTCCATGTCCCCAGCTTTACCACTAGGTCCAGCCCGTGGGGCTTTGGGGTGTTTGTTGGGTTGGTGGGTGGAAGGGTAGGTGGGAAAAATGATGCACGTGCATGTGGCACCGTATCTGGGTCTTACAGGATGGTCTCACACCCTCCATTCCTGCCCCCTCTGGGTCTCAGAACCAAATGCAAATCTGCCCCTGTCCTTCCCCTGCTGAACCCTTCCGTCACGCCCCTGTTCTCTCAGGACCAGGGGGAGGTTCCTCACTGAGGCCTCGAAGACCCTGCCTGGTCCGGCTCTGCCCTCTCTCTCTCCTTCCAGGTCACACGGGGTCACACCAGACTCCTGTTAGTCCCCTGAGCTGTCCATATTCTGTCCTACTGCCTGCCCTTTGCGCTTGTTCTTCCTTCTGCTTGCAACACTTTGCCACCCTCTGTTGCCCTAGCCGACTCCTGTTCAACCTTCAGATCCTTGCTCAGCCATCTCCTCCTCCAGGAAGCTCTCCCTGACCTACCAGGCTGGGTGTCCTCTGTGGGATCCCACAATCCCCTGGGTTTCCCCTTCCCAGCACCAACCACCTTGGGTTGTCCCTGACTGGTAGTAAATCTGTCTCCGAAATTGGACCGTGAGCCCCATGAGGGTAAGATCTGAGGTTGTCTTGGTCACCGCTATGTCTCCAGTATTACCCAGCATGAGGCTGGGCCCAGAGTAAATGCTAGTTAAATAATTGTTGGTGGAATGGGTTAAGGAATGAATGAATAGATGGTTAGATTGACAGATGGGTGAATGGATAGATGAATGGGGAAATATACGGAAATGGGCGGATGTTTGGATAAAAGAATGGATTGATTGACTGGTGAATGGGTACTTGGATGAAAGAGTGAATGAATGGATGAGAGGCAGATGGATGCATCGTTGGATGGAAGGAGGGGTGGACGGCTAGATAAATCAGTACTTTAATGGATGGTTGGATGGGTAGGTGAGTGGCTGAGTGAGCGGATAGATGGATGGACAGACCAGTAGATAGGTGAATGGATTAAAGGACGGATGGATGGATGGATGGATGGATGGATGGATGGATGGATGGATGGGTAGCTATTAGTTCAGATGGTTTAATGGATGGGTGACGGTGTTTGAACAGATGGGTGAGTGGAAGGGTGGATAGAAGGAAAGGTGAGTAAATGGCTGGATGTAGGATTGAGAGTTCGAGGTGCTTTTGGGGCTCAGTACTGGAGAAGCTTCCCCATGCTGACCCTGCCCCTGGCCTCCCCACAGGTGGGAACCGCATCACACAGGCGGTGCCGAGTGCTCACGATGGCGGCGTGTTTGGGCTCTGCGCCCTGCGGGACGGGACGCTGGTTTCCGGAGGGGGCCGTGATCGGCGGGTGGTCCTCTGGGGTTCCGACTACACCAAGCTGCAAGAAGTGGAGGTGAGGATGGGGAGAGGCTCCTGCAGAGGTGAGGAAACGCCCCCTCACCCCCTAGGGCTCCTAACGCTAGACCCGCCTCTCCCTTGCACGTCCCCTCCAGCCCCGCCCGCGCGTCTGTCCCATACTCACCTGCCCGCCTTCTCTGCTCTCGCCCACCCAGGTCCCTGAGGATTTTGGCCCGGTGCGCACCGTGGCAGAGGGCCGGGGAGACACGCTGTATGTAGGGACCACC
This sequence comes from Pteropus vampyrus, assembly GCF_000151845.1. Lineage (NCBI taxonomy): Eukaryota > Metazoa > Chordata > Mammalia > Chiroptera > Pteropodidae > Pteropus > Pteropus vampyrus. The sequence continues at coordinate 2,801 of NW_011890447.1, forward strand.
CGCAACTCCATCCTGCAGGGCTCGGTCCACACGGGCTTCTCTCTGCTCATCCAGGTGAGCTCTCGCTTCTGCACCTGCCCGCCCTTCCCCGCCCCCCCACCCCCAGTCTCTCTTCTCTTCCCTGCACCACCCACCCCTCTTCTCTCTCCATTCTGGTTTTTCCTCACCTCCCTGCCCCATCCCTTTTCATCTGACCTGGCAAACATCACTTACCTTCCGTTTACCTGCTCTCGCTCCATAACCCCACCCCTGACTAGGACCCCTCCTGGAACTTCCCATGATTCAGCAGCCAACAGGGTAACTGCTAGCACAGCAGAGGGTCCTCAGGATCCTGCTCCAGCTGTGTTACCCCCAGCTCTTCTGATCAGGGTGGTGGCCTTTTCCGTTGGTAAGTGCCCTGGCCGGTTGTCACCCAGGCTGCACACACCTTGGGCCATATACCTCCCAGGTCTGCAGCTCCAAGGATCTGGGAAGACCCTCTGGAGTCTTCCTGTTTTTCTTCTTGCAGCTCAGATACCCGCGCCTCCCTCCTGGTGTGCCAAAACCTTCCCCGCCCACTTAAGAATCCCACCTCCTGATTGGTGGTACAGTACGATGGTTAAGAATATGAATCCTGCAGTGCGGCTGCCTAGGATTGAATCACAGCCCTGTCGCTCATTCGCTGTGTGGCATAAGGCAAGGGAGTAACCTCTCTGTGCCTCGATGGTCTCCCTCCCTTCACCTGCTCCGTGCATTTGCTGCTGCATTTAGATCCCACCTCTGGCTCGTGTGCCCGTAGGAAAGAGAGAAAGAAAAACGAGGGCTGGAGGGGCTGTCTAGGTGTCCCCAGAAGGGACCTTGGAGACCTCTAATGATAACTCTCAACATCCTGTATTATTAATATATATTAATATGTTATTAGAATCAGATCGTCGTTATTATACTGATGCCAATGATAATTACATTGATTACCAATCTTAATGACTTATTATTAAGACGATATGAATATGTTACTAATAAGGATAGTTAGCCTCTTCCAGTTGGTGAGCACTTTTGTAGTGGCCTCACACACCTTCCATCCATGATTTGAGTGAGCATGTGTGACGATTAGCCCCATTTTACAGAAGATTAAACTGAGGCTCCAAGAGAAGTCACCTGTCCAGGTGACTACCAGAGTCAGTAAAGAGAGAGCTGAAGTCATACCCACCAGGCTATATCCTCTGTGGGATCCCACAGCCTTCTGGGTGCCATCTGACTCCCAAGGTCAAGCTCCTACCCATCATGCTTTCTTGCCGCCCACTGTGAAAACTAGAAAGCAGAGTCGGGGGCAGGGGGGGTGCCTCAAGTCACACAGTGGTGGCAGGGGTCTGCCCGATCACAGCCTTCTTAAGACACAAGAGGGAAAGGGTCTTTCCTGGGTCACCTGTGAGCAGGTGTGTTGCCGGGGCTAGTCCAGATCTTCTCTTTGGCATCAGGCTCGGGGGGAAGGATCGGGACCTGTGGTCTTCATGCTTCTGTCTTCCCTTTCTGCCAGGGCCACATGGAAGAGCTGTGGGGCCTGGCCACGCACCCCAGCCGGGCACAGTTTGTGACATGTGGGCAGGATAAGTTGGTGCATCTGTGGAGTGCAGAGTCCCACCAGCCCCTGTGGAGCAGGATC
>NW_011890447.1:5584-7788 GCF_000151845.1 Pteropus vampyrus
CCTTTTGCCTTCTAGAACCCACAAAAATGCAACTTATCGTCAGACCCAAATCACAGTGGAATCGTAGCTGCAAGGGATGCTGGGCAGTGTAGTTGTTAAGCTCCCCCGCCTATGCAGTATCGTCCACTACAAGGTCAGTCCATCATATCCCCCACACCACCCTTTGAGGCTTTGCTCCAGGAATCCAGGATTATGTCTGTCCCTGGAACTCTTGATGGCCTTTGAACTTCTTTGAATCAGGGATGGTGTGCCCTGGAAATTGTTAGAGCACATTTAATAATCCTCATCCTGGCTGCTTAATTGAGCAGCTACCGTACACCGGGCCCTGCGTTCAGCACAGTAGTCCTCCAGCTTGCCAGGGCATCAGAATCACCTGGGAGTTGTTAAAAACACAGAATCCTGAGCCCCAACCACAAAGAGTCTTGATTCAGGAGGTCTGAGTCCGGAACCAGGAATATGCAGTTTGTAACAAACTCTCTCAGGTTATTCTGATTCTAGTGGTCTGTTGACCACACCCGGAGGAACTGGCTTTGCACCTCACGCACATCGTCTTTGTAACTTCTCCCCCCCACGGCCAGTCTCCTCAAGGGAGTAGGGTGACGGATCCCCACTAAGAAGCAGGCTCAGGAAGGTAAAATCAGTCATCCGTCCTCACAGGGAAATGATAACCATAGCTGACCTTTATTATGATGTGTCCTGCGGGCCATCTTACTTACCAGTTTGCCATTCTAAGGACTTTACACCTTGCTTATAATAATCCTGGAAAGTTTGTCTCCATTTGCCAGATAAGGCGACCGAGGCTATGACAGGGAAAATTATTTGATGTCAAAGCTAGGAAGTGTCAGAGCCACGGTTTGAACCTAGGTCTTATTCCATAGTGCTCTACTGCCTGCGAACCAACCAAATGCACCACCCAAATTAAAAATGATAATATCCAGTGCCGAGCATTAGATAAACATGTCAGGAAACAGGCATTCAGACACACCTACTGATGAGTCCACATACCTTTATGGAAAGCAAATTGGCATTCTATGTCAAAAGACTTAAAAAATATAGATATCCTTTGTCCCAATAGCCTCACTCTAGAAAATCGCCATAGGAAATCATCTTGGATGAATTAAGCTGTGGGGATTTAGAACAAGAGTGAAAAAGGATCCAGAGTCCACGGTGACAGGAGGGACGTTTTCTGTTAAAGGAAAGGGGAATGGTTTCTAGAGTGTCTGGAGCAGTGGGTTCCTGGAGGGCAGCAGACGGAGGTGAGGGCCTTCGTGCCAGGCTGATACTTGGCTCAGGGGAATGGCCAGATGGACAGGGGACCCCAGCTCCAAGCCCTGCCTCTTTCCCTTCTCAGGACCCCGCCCGCTCTGCTGGCTTCCACCCCAGTGGCTCTGTCCTGGCTGTGGGCACAGTGACTGGCAGGTAAAGCTGAACTGGGCATTTGGGAAGGGCTGCTCCGCTCCTCCCCTGAACTATCCCTTGACTCCTGCCCCTCTCCTGCCCCAGAGTCCACAGAGAATGTTAAGTAGGTACCAACTGTTTACCAAGACTTGACCTCCCAGCATTCCTCGGGAGTCAGTCTCTCTCCAAATTTCTTCTGGACTCCCTCCCTCAGGCCCCACAGATTGCCCAGCTCCTACCAGATCAGCTCACCTCTCCTTCCCCCCCACCCCCTATGCCTCCTCCTTAAAGATGGCTGCTGCTGGACACAGAGACTCATGACCTGGTGGCTATCCATACAGATGGCAATGAACAGATCTCAGTGGTCAGCTTCTCCCCAGGTAAGGGGCAGGGCTTGGGACCTTGCAAGGCAAGGCTTGGGAACTGAGGCTCAGAGTTATTGGCAGGGGGATGGGGTGACACTTGTGTGGCCAGGCCTGGGGGTGGTCTAGGACTGTAGTGGGCGTGGAGCTTGGGACTGTCGAGGAGTCAGGGATAGTGGGGGGCTGACTCTGCGGAGGGGGCGGAGCCTGGGTGTCTCCTCATAGCCCCCCTCCCCCTCCCCCAGACGGGGCGTACCTGGCCGTGGGCTCCCACGACAACTTGGTGTACGTGTACACGGTGGACCAAGGCGGCCGCAAGGTCAGCCGCCTGGGCAAGTGCTCGGTGAGTGGGCAATGGCCCCCAGCCCGCGCCACCACCCGTCCAGGGGGTGCAGAATTAACCAATTTTCTACCTCAAAGGAGCACAGCTTCAGCACTCAACTG
>NW_011890447.1:9888-11569 GCF_000151845.1 Pteropus vampyrus
GCAGTTGGGACAAGATTGAGGCAGCCCTGGTCTACCTCCAGCCCTCTCTGGGCCTCAGTTTCCCCATCTGTACAAGGAGGGCAGTGAGCTTGATCCCAAGGACCTTTCTTAACCTGAAGGTTAACGAATTCCAGTCTATAGTGCTAAATCTCTGAGCATCTGCAATTTTGAGCGCTTTGATTCTTTTATGCTTATTAACAAACATTGATCAAACATCGAACACCTGCTATGTGCCTGGGCCCAGGGGATACAGCAGTAAGCAAGTCAGATGGGGTCACTGCCCTCACCGAGCTGACATTCTAAGTGGCATGATGGTTCCCGCTAGTTACAGGTCTAAGGTTTTCTGATCCACAGCGTCTGTGATTCTCCTGTAGTTCTAGGACAAGGGACACAAACTCCAAGGTCTTGAGAGTAATCGAATGAGGCTGGGGACAGCCACTCTTTACACCTCATCACACCTCACTTCTAGTGGGAAGCTGGCCTAGCCAGATCTTGCGAGGTCTTGGGAGAGGCTGGAAATCAGAATTTTAATGTGAGCTCTCTCGATTTTTATATGTCAGCAACTGTCTTTCTAAAAACAATGAGAGTATAGTCAAGCCCTCAGGCCACTAGTGGATAACCCATGTCTACGATAAAACTGGATGTTAATTTTAACATTCCCTGGTTCTAACAGAGGTGAAGATTACTTTAAAATTTTCTTTTGAAATTCCCTCCTATACCTGTTACCCATATTCAACTATTACCAGATTTGCCATACGTCTTTTATTTTCCTCTTCTCTTCTGTTCTTTTTTTCCCGTACTTTTTTTTCTGTGCTTTTTAAAAACAAATGTCATATATGACCTCTTAGCCCCCCAAATTAACATTCATATCTCAAAAATTAAGATAATTCCGACGTTCACAAATCCATGCTCATACTCATTAGTTAACAATTTTTTAACATGATCTCATGCCCAGTCCATATCCAGATTCCCTTGATTGTCCCCAAAATGGCCTTCTACACTGGGTTTGTTTGAATCAAGGTCCAAACGTTGCATTTGCTTATGTCTCGTGTCATGTCATACAGAGTCGCCTCCCCGATGTGATTTATGCCATTGACTCGTTGAGAAATCAGATCATTTGCCCTGTTCGTTCTTAAAGAGGGGTTTATTGAGCAGAGTAGAGGGGGTCAGGTTGGGAATTCAGGAAGGGGCATGGCCGCCTGACCTTTTGTTCCCTTCTTTCCCTGTCATAGGCCCTCAGCCACAAGTACGGAGGACACAGCAGCCATGTGACGAATGTGGCCTTCTTGTGGGATGACAGTGTGGCCCTGACCACCGGGGGCAAGGACACCAGTATACTGCAGTGGCGGGTGGCCTGAAGTGGGAGAGGGGGTCCCAAGGGACATGGGACCGGGGCAGAGTCAGGTGGTAGGGTTGGAATTCTATTTTCGGGAGATGTCTATTGCCGAGTAGAGTAATATATACCCAGAGTATGTCTATAGCAGAGAGAGTTATGGGGGTGGGAGGGTGGACTAACAAACAAAAGTCTCTATTTATCGGGGTGGGAAGAGGGGTCACGTTGCTTTGGGTGAGCCATTAGGGTGTTTCGTTTGAGGTGTTTTTTAAGTTTATTCTTTTATATCATCCAGAAATAAAGACACATGCACTGAGGTGGAGTGTCATGGTCTGCCTGTGGGTGTGT
>NW_011890447.1:15076-16552 GCF_000151845.1 Pteropus vampyrus
GTGAAGGGGGAGCGACAAAGGAGGGGTTAATGGGGGCGGGCCTGGCCGGGGCGGGGCCGCGGCCGGGAGGAGTCGCCACCCGGTCCCCGCGCCACCGTCGAGCCCAGACCCTGCAGCAGCAGCCGAGAGCGTCGCCGGCCGCCCCGTACAGCCTCGCGCGCAGGTAGCTTCGGATCCCTCCCGGGCCCGCGCTTGTGGTTCGGCCGCCTCCGGGCCGCGGCTCCCCGCACCCCCGCCCCGACCCACCGGGGCTTCGCGCCCCTGGGTCGGCTGCCTGGGTCTCCCGCGCCGTCTGGTGCCCGCCTCTCTCGGGTGCTGGCTCTGCCGGCGTCTCCGTGGGTGACTTCGTCTCTGGTCTGTCTCCACGTCTCTGCCTGTGTCTGATGTCGGTCTATCCGCTGGCCTTCTTCCTCTGGCTATGTCTCTTCCTCTCCATCTCTGGGTGTCTCTGCGTCTGTTTCTCTATCTCTGCCTCTCCACCTCAGTTTGTCTCCGTCTCTGTCCCTCTCTGTCTCTGCTTGCCCCCCTCTCCCAGCCTCCCCAGGAACTCCGTCCCTGTGGATCTCTCTCCATCTCCACATCCTTCTGTCTCTGCGCATCTCTGGCCTTTTCTCTTCCTGTCTCTGCGTCTCTCTCATGCCTCTCTCCCTGTTTCTCTGTCCCTGTCTCTCTGTATCTTCGACCCCAAGCTGCCACCTTTACCCCGTCCTCATCTCATCCCAAATCCTCGCCCATCTCCAGAGCTTTCCTCTGGCCTGAGGAGCAGCTTGGGAAGGGGGTGAGGGCAGTAGGGTTACCACCTGGGGCAGGTGGACTCCGAGTGACACCGTGACCCCAGCACCCTTTCACACAATCACCCCAATGCTCCTGAGGTCCCACCCATCCCACCCTCTGATTTCAGGAATTCCTGGCTGAGGGGTGGACTTCCTCCCACTTCCTCCCTTCCAGGATTTGTCTGGATCACTATGTTAACTCCTTCCTGCCTTGGCGTCACCCTCCCTCCTCCAACTGGACACCCCCCACCCCAAACTCCACCCCTAAGCCAGGCTAAGGGGCAGCTCTGTGGTTTTGGGAGGCATCCGAAGAGGGATGTGTGTTGTGCACTCATGTAGGAAGTGCCCTGGGGGATTTGCTTGGGGGCAGATAGAGATGATGGGAGTCACAGCCCCCGATGTCCCCTCCAGGGCCCACCACCAACCCTACTCTTTCCTGAACCCACTGAGAGGGCGCCCCGCTTCCCCCAGCTCTGCCTCTGTTAATGAACTTGACTTCAGGTTTGGGAAGGTTTTCCTTTCTGGGGGGGGGGGTCCCAGTAAGAGGAGGTGAGAGAGACTGGTGGGGTGGCTGCCAAACTCTGGGAATCACATAATCGAGAAGGCTTGAATGCGAAGTCTTTAGATAGAAGGGCCCAGAATGTGAGGGCGATTGGCGGAGAGGCCTGGGAATGTTCCATCCTTGGAACCAAAGTTCCTCAGG
>NW_011890448.1:0-1539 GCF_000151845.1 Pteropus vampyrus
TCGCCTTCCCTCCTCCATCTTCAGAGGCAGCGATGGTGGGTGGAGTCGTCGCCACCATCCCTCCGGCTGCCCCCTGCCGCCTCCCTCCTATAAGGACGCTGCGGGTGCGAGGCCCAGCCGGGGAGCCAGGCTGTGCTGAGCAGCCTCACTGCCCCGTCGCCATGCAAGGACAGTGGCAGGCATGGGAGGCCACTCTCATTCCGGCCGCAGGGAGGGAAGCGTGTGATGGGGTGTGCCGTCCCGCGGGACCCCCGGCTTACGGAAAGGCTAGCCAGTAGCGGTCAGTGCCAACTCGCACTACCCAAACCCATGACCTCTTTCGAGTCAACGTACATCTCGGTCAGTCGTCCGAGGCCATCTGATTTTATCTCCAGGTTCGCTGACCTCTCCTGCAAGGCCAGACCTGTGGGTCCCTTGGCCCCAGAGTTTGCTGCATGAAAAATGTCTTCATGCATCGACTGATATCGGTTGATACGCAAAGCTTTAAGCAAGGTCCCTGCTTTTGTGGGCTGACATCCTGGTGGGTTGAGACCAACAGCAAACGAAGAGCAAGTAAACACACATCATAGCAGATGGCAAGGAGCGCTTTGCAGAAAAGGGACGGGGAGTGATGGGGGACAGCGTGCTGGTTCCGACCCGCATGTGTGAATCCACTCTCACCTCGAACCCCGGCCTCCGCACGGCCCAGCCATTCACCATCCCGGATCCTGGGAAAGCAAGACCCTTTGGCCTTGGGCCTGGGTTCCTCCCCGAAGTCACGTCGAATATGCCACTTCGAAGCTATGACATGCCGAAGGTGGCAGGAGGGAGCTTGGCCATGCGCTGAGGGGGGTGCGGTGTCTGCAGAGATTTAAAACGATCATAAAACCAACTAAGGGTCCAGGGACTTTTCATGACACACAGGCGCGGAGGACTCTCATGACGCCCCTGCAAAACGCAGCTGCTCCTTGGTTAGTCTGAGTTCTGAGCAACCGACACGCCAGTGATGTGGTCGGTCCTCCTTATTCCCAGGGACTATGTCTCCCGAAGTTGCTGGACAGTGAATCGGGAAGCACCGAACCATCGCTCGTGAGAGGAACAGGCTCGGCTTCCGGCCGGCCTCCGGTCACAAGGGGTTTGTCAGCGGTCAGGAAATCACCTCGCCTGGCGTGTGTTTCGGTTTAAAGACCTACTTTAATATGGCTGTCGATGCGTTGACGTTGAACCCTCAGCCACCAGCGCCACCAAGCACCGGAACGGAGCTTCCCAGCACGTGGACCTTCTCCGTGGGGCACGAGGCAGGCATCTTACGCTCAGCACACGCGACCGCACTGCTGGCGGCTTTTAAACAGTAAAATCGCCAGCAAAACCTAAGCCCGTGGCTCTGCTAGTCCGTGCGGAGGACACTCGCTGACAGGGAAGCCAGAAGGCAGAGCGCCGCCTGGGTCCGCCTGGGCTGGCATGTGGCCGGGAGGTGCCAGTTTTTCATCCCTCTGCTACTCTGCTCAGTAAATGGCTGAGTGTCGGTTTGCGGTCACGGGTTTTAGAGAGTAGGTGTTA
>NW_011890448.1:2514-5122 GCF_000151845.1 Pteropus vampyrus
GTCCCTCCCCTCAGGCCGGGCCACTGTGTGAACCAACCTGGGGCAGAGGCCCCGGCCCCGAGCGCTGGACGCCTTGCGCCGGCTGGAACCCCGAGGACCACACGGCTCCGTGAAGGCCCCTCGCTGCGGGCGGCCCTCGTGTGCTCCTTCTTATTATTCCCAAGCGGAAAAGCGGACTCCCACGGAAGTTTTCTCAGGAAGTCTACAGTTTTAAAGGAGGATGGAGAAGACAGGACCCTCAGAACCTGCAGGTTTTATTTCATTTTAAATAATATTTTTATTATAAAAGTAGTGCGTCGTTCAGACACTACAAATAAATCTAAAAGGTGGGGCGTGCTTGTGACCCTCCCGAATCCCAGGTACTGGCTAACGGCTGTCTCAAGACAGAGGTTCTGCTGATTTCACTGTTTCTAAGGGTCCCAGGAGCCCGCAGAGGAGTGTGTGCGACGGAAGCCGAAGACACGAAACTCCAACACACTCGCGAGCTGCGGGCCGAGGGGCGGACGGGCTGAGTGAGGCCTCCAGGGGACAGGCGTGGGAGCCACCGCCATCAGGACGGGCCCCTGGCTGGCTGTGTCTCTGTGTGTCTGTGTGTGTCTGTGTGTATGCATGTGTATGCGTGTGTCCCTGTGTGCAGTGTATGTGTGCCTGGCTGGTGTGTCTATGTGTCTGTGCGTATATGCGTGTCTGTGTGTGGTGTGTACATGTGTCTGGGTCTGTGTCGATGTGTGAGTCTGTGGGTGTTTGTGTGCGGTGTGTGTGTGTGTACGCGTCTAGGCCTGTGCGTGTGTCTGTGTGCTGTGTGTGTAGGGGAAGTGTGAGCCACAATCCCTGACATCATCCCTCTCTGCTATCTAAATGAATCGGGGCCGTCAGGCATTTTTGTCACACCCATGCAAAGCACCAGTCGGCAGGAAATGTGGCCTTGAGGACGACCTCCCAGACGGGCTGTCCTCGCTTCCATTGTTTCTATGGCGGGCTTAAGCCTGTTCTCAGCAATGTGGCTTTCTGCTGCACGCGAGCTGAATGCCAGCGCTTCGCACACAAAGGCCGGTATTTGCTTTATCTGCAGGATCCCCATGACGCCAGCAGTCTGCCGGCACAGGCACAAAGCCCCAGTACCCCGATTTTCCACTCCAGGGCCCAGCGAGGCTCACCCACAAATCCACACTGTAGAGGCCGCGGGCATTGTTCTGGGTCAGCGAGAATGTGCCCAGCTAAGTCCTTGCCTGACTCTCCGTGAAGTCAGAGAATCAACCTCCGCCGCCCTCGGAAGGAGTGGGGGGCCGGCCATGCCCACCAGCCCCTAAAGGAGGATCGTTCTGTTATATATCCACCTGTCTCTATCTATCTATCGCCTACGTGTCTATGGCCTACATATCGTCCAACTATGATCTATCTATCTATCTGTCACCTCTCTATTATCTATCCTTTGAGAAACTCAGTCTTTGCTCTTAAGATTTTCAGCTGGTTGGATGAGGCGCCCCCACACCATGGAGCACAAAATGCCCTCCTGATTTAAAGGTCGATCTCGTCTACAAACGCCTCCCCAGCAGCATCAGGCTGGTGTTTGACCCACAACCAGGAAGCGTGGCCCAGGGAGTTGACACATGGTAATAACTGTCTCACCTGGGGGGTCCTGCCTGCTGTTAGCAAAGCCCCAGGGACAAGGGGTGCCATGGCTGAGGTCGGAGCTCCTCTCGGCTACCGTGGCTCATGAGTCCCCAGGACTCACAACGACGTGCAAAGAGCTAACGGCGGTTTGCGGAGTCAGTGTCGATCTGCTCCAGAAAGCCGTCCAGAGACGCACACGTGACGAGAAAGATCACAAGTAGCCCCCGGCGTCTGAAACCGACCAGACAGACCCCCCAGAATGCCAAGCCCAGACAAGGCTTCTCTAGACCGTGGCGGACGAGGCGAAGCTGGACCTCCGGTCATCGTGTGCGATGTCGCTGTGTGCCCACAAACCCAGCCACCGCCTTTCTTCCCAGGGAGCGATGCTGCCCCTTCGGGCAGGCGGAGACTTGCGGGCATCTACACATCCGGTCCAGCACAAACGCCCCCGCCCTCGACCCGCCTCACGCCACCCAGCCGAGCCCAAGCCCTTCTGACCCCCTCTCATCAAGACGCCCACAGCCCCCCAACAATGAGTCATAGACCCAATCTGGTCACCTCCAGGCGCGTCCCCTGTGGGGGACCTCGTCCATGGTCAACGAGTAGTGAGAATGAGTGACCATCAGCCAACCCCGTGCCGGGCCCTGGTGACACGTGGCGAAAGGAGACTAAAGCTTTGTCCTCAAACCCCAGACGTGTGGGGGTGCTCAGGGGACCCCAGGCCAACCCTCCCTGTCAGGTCCTGCTCCCGCGACTCCACCAAAACTTCTCTCCACACTGCTAAGTCCGGCGGTCTGTTCTCTGGCCTCCCCGGGCCTGGCCCCTGTGCGCGGACCAGCTGGCCACTCCCCGTTCCCAGCGTCTCCACCAGGCTTCCAGAACCCACGGTGTCCCGGCCTCCCCCACCTCACCAGTCGTATTCCTCGGGCTCAGGTTCCCAGCCTCCGATGTTGGGGCGCCCCAGGCTCTGTGCTGGAGCCCCTCGCCCTTCTGA
>NW_011890448.1:5172-5576 GCF_000151845.1 Pteropus vampyrus
TAGCCCCCGGCGTCTGAAACCGACCAGACAGACCCCCCAGAATGCCAAGCCCAGACAAGGCTTCTCTAGACCGTGGCGGACGAGGCGAAGCTGGATCTCCGGTCATCGTGTGCGATGTCGCTGTGTGCCCACAAACCCAGCCACCGCCTTTCTTCCCAGGCAGCGATGCTGCCCCTTCGGACAGGCGGAGACTTGCGGGCATCTACACATCCGGTCCAGCAGAAACGCCCCTGCCCTCGACCCGCCTCACGCCACCCAGCCGAGCCCAAGCCCTTCTGGCCCCCTCTCATCAAGACACCCACAGCCCCCCCAACAATGAGTCATAGACCCAATCTGGTCACCTCCAGGCGCATCCCCTGTGGGGGACCTCGTCCATGGTCAACGAGTAGTGAGAATGAGTGACC
>NW_011890448.1:9091-9658 GCF_000151845.1 Pteropus vampyrus
AGCAGCCACAGGAAACCGATGCAGTTATGTGGCATATAATGTCAATTCAGACCTGGCTCCAGCTCCATCCATCTGGGCCAACGTGTGGGACGGCCAGAAGGGACCTTGGCCCCTGAGGTTTCTGTCCCCAGAACCGTAGGAAGCACAGGCAGGAGTGGTCTCCGCCTGCTTCACAAGGATACGTTAAGTTTAAAAGTCACTGAAGTAGATTTAAAACAATGAGACCAAAATTCAGCCCACGCTGAGGACATGCAGAGCTCACTGATACCGCTTAACAGGGGCCGGCGTGCTTGTGAATCCAGGCCGCCCCTCAGCCCTGCTGGACGCCTCGCCGTTCTGCTCTGTTCAGCTCAGCAGCCGTCACGTAGCGCTGGGGACACGAAGAGGGGATGCATGTGCCATAGACTGGAGGTTCGTGTTCCCCCAAAGTTCAGACGTCAGAACCCTAGCCCCCACACCTGGCCTCGGGAGGCCGCCGGGGGGCTGATCATCCAGAACAGCCCGGAAACTGTCTCCTCACACGGTCGTGTGCGAGTGTGTCTCTAAGTTGAATTCCCAGAAGTGAAG
>NW_011890448.1:12483-13181 GCF_000151845.1 Pteropus vampyrus
GCTCTGGGAGAGAGGACAGAGAAGGGGCCACCAGGCGGGCAGGCCTGTGTGAGCAGGTGCCCCGGGGGGAGAGGAAGCAGAACAGCTGTCATGCCATCACTGACACGTGCCAGCCTCCGTCACTGACACATGCCAGCCTGCCTGCAGGCAGCTGGTTCCAGGGCAGTGACTGGGGCTCTGGTCCGTCTGATGCCGGGGTCCTTGGGAGCAGGAGTGCAGAACCCACTCTTGCTGGGGGGGCCCGACGGGAGGCTGACGGCCCGGAACCCATGCGGGGGGTGGTGGGTGGGCAGGGAGCTCCCGGGAGGGCTGGGCCAGCGGACCGAGGAGGACTCCCTGTAAGCATAGCCTGGGAGTGTCCCCCCCACGGAGTCCCCTTTCCCCCTCCCCGTCTCACCGCGACCCCACCTCTTAGCCACTCAGCCTCCACCCAGCTCTGTACCAGCCTCCCTCCTGCTGGCAGCCCCCTGGCCCCCTCTGGGCTCCTCCAAACCCCCCAAGACCCAGGAGCTGTGGACACGAAGGTGGGAGGGCAGCCCCCCCACTTGAGCTGGCAGGGGAAGGGGTAGGGGAACCCCGGACGCTGACCGTCACTGACAGCCAGGGAGGAGGGACTGGGCCTGCCCCTCCCACAGGCTACTGACCCCAGAGCAGCTCGCCCTACCGGCCAGAAGCCACCCTACCCAAACTCGGCAGGC
>NW_011890449.1:0-1997 GCF_000151845.1 Pteropus vampyrus
AAGCAGCTTCTTCCATCTCTGTGGCATGGAGCTGTGTACTGTTTTCTCAGCTGGGACCGTTTCTTGCACTATTCATTCTGGGTGTCAGTTATGGTTCACTCAAGAGCCGCTGTTAAAAAGTCTTCTCATTTCTCCCCCATGACAGAGGAACCCCCAAGTGAGCCATCGTAGGAATTCCACGATGTCTGACGCGGGAAGGGGGCGGCTCGGCAATGTGAGTGACGCCTTCCCGGGCTCTAGTTCCTTTTGTGAAATTTAAATCTATGCACAGCGATGATGAGGGGCCAGGATGCCGCAAACCCCTTCCAGGAGCGGCACAAGATCACGAGTAAACGATGACACAAAGAAGACTTAGGGTGCTGGCGAGAAACGTTCTTTACAGAATCCCTCGAGGCTGATAAAATATCAGGTCTTCGGTGACGCCGGGCGCCAGCGTGAGCGATCATCTTATTCTTTCAAGGGCTTGTCCTTGCTTTCCACCCCCCACCCCGTCCGCACCGAATCCCACAGCTGTCTGGGGCTCAGCAGTAGACTTGGCTTTCTTACCTCCTCCTTAGATTGAATCAGATGAAATGAAGGCGTTTGGACACGTGCGTTCCCTCCCCAGGGAAAGTGCTTGCTTTTTCTTAACTTGAAAATAGAAAAAAAAAAAACCCACAAAAACAGAAACAGAACATTTAAAACATATGTACACTATATTGCAAAAACATGTAAAATATATGTTAAGAATGGATCACTCACATCTCGAATCCCACCCAACTTCTCCTTGTCCCCCCTCCCAGAAAATAACCCCTGAAAAGTTTAGTACATTTACTGCCCAGTTTTTTTTTTTTTTTCTATTTGTACAGTTTTCAGATCGCCATGGGGGCAAACACAGAGATAACCCCCAGGATGTAAGTTGGTGGACACAGCTCTCCGGAAGCTATTTTAATCACCGCCTAGAGGGCAGTGGGCAGCTGCCCGGGAGGGTGAATTTATCCTGCTTCTTATCAGCATCATCAGAGGAGATGGCAGGAGGAAGCTGGCTGGCGAGGGCGAGCAGGCCACCGAGCGGACAGTCCTTTATTGTGGCAAACTGCTCCTTTAATTTCTGTGACAGAGTAATGCAGACGCCCAGGCTACGACCTTTTCTCAGGCCATTATGGAAGTCAGCTTCGCTCCAGTCGGCACACATCACTGGGAGGCTCCGTCATCAACTCCACACGTAAGGTGACCCCGCTAAGTGCCAGATAGAAACGGTGGGCCAATCCTTCTATATCTGCAGCACATGCAGGAACCCGGACAGATGACAGTGCTCACTGGGATGAGGGGGATAGCCCGGGGGGCTGAGCAAAGACAGCAGTGGCCTGGGCCGGGCCGAGCTGGGGGGACTGAGCCGGGAGGGGGTGCACGTGACATCTACCTCTCTGGAGAAGGTGGCAGGGCCCAAGATCTCCAGCCTTGTCACAAGGCGCATCTTGAACTCCTTCTGGCAGAGGCTCGGCGGAGCTCAGGGCATCCCTGAGTTTGGCAGGTGTCTGGGGCTTTGGACGTTCTCTGAGAGAGAAGTCCCGGAAGGTCAAAGGTCTCGTCTGAAGTTCTAAAGCCAGAGGCTGAGCTGTCTTCAAACCCAGGCCTCCTGTCCCTGCGTCCCAGTGTTTGAGCTACATCTGGTGTGCCAGCGAAGCTTGGGATGGGGAGGATGGGAGAAGAGGGATGAGGAGAGGCAGCTGTACCTTCCCGGAGCGCCGTTTTGGGGGATGAAACCCTGGAGTTTTGGCAGAACTCCAAGGAACCTTCTCTGAATAGGGGAACATTCTCCAGGCGCTTGAGTCCTCCGCTCCCAGAGGCGACCAGCCGCGGTTGGACAGTCCCTGGAAGCCAAGACCTGTAGGGGCACGGCTGGTTCTGTCGACGCGTTGTTGGTTTGAGCAGGGCCTGGGTAGAGGCAATCGAGTGGCCTAAGTCACAGAGATGTGCGTCCTAATGCAGCTCTGCCACTAATGGACTCAGTGGCC
>NW_011890449.1:2047-3277 GCF_000151845.1 Pteropus vampyrus
GCAGGAGGAAGCTGGCTGGCGAGGGCGAGCAGGCCACCGAGCGGACAGTCCTTTATTGTGGCAAACTGCTCCTTTAATTTCTGTGACAGAGTAATATGGACGCCCAGGCTACGACCTTTTCTCAGGCCATTATGGAAGTCAGCTTCGCTCCAGTCGGCACACATCACTGGGAGGCTCCGTCATAAACTCCACACGTAAGGTGACCCCGCGAAGTGCCAGATAGAAACGGATGGGCCAATCCTTCTATATCTGTGGCACACGCAGGAACCCGGACAGATGACAGTGCTCACTGGGATGAGGGGGATAGCCCGGGGGGCTGAGCAAAGACAGCAGTGGCCTGGGCCGGGCCGGGCTGGGGGGACTGAGCCGGGAGGGGGTGCACGTGACATCTGCCTCTCTGGAGAAGGTGGCAGGGCCCAAGATCTCCTGCCTTGTCACAAGGCGCATCTTGAACTCCTTCTGGCAGAGGCTCGGCGGAGCTCAGGGCATCCCTGAGTTTGGCAGGTGTCTGGGGCTTCGGACGTTCTCTGAGAGAGAAGTCCCGGAAGGTCAAAGGTCTCGTCTGAAATTCTAAAGCCAGAGGCTGAGCTGTCTTCAAACCCAGGCCTCCTGTCCCTGCGTCCCAGTGTTTGTGCTACATCCGGTGTGCCAGAGAAGCTTGGGATGGGGAGGACGGGAGAAGAGGGACGAGGAGAGGCAGCCGTACCTTCCCGGAGTGCCGTTTTGGGGGATGAAACCCTGGCGTTTCGGCAGAACTCCAAGGAACCTTCTCTGAATAGGGGAACATTCTCCAGGTGCTTGAGTCCTCCACTCCCAGAGGCGACCAGCCGCGGTTGGACAGTCCCTGGAAGCCAGGGGCACGGCTGGTTCTGTCGACGCTTTGCTGGTTTGAGCAGGGCCTGGGTAGAGGCAATCGAGTGGCCTAAGTCACAGAGATGTGCGTCCTAATGCAGCTCTGCCACTAATGGACTCAGTGGCCTAGGGCAAGGCACGGCGTCTCCGGCTCCGCCGTCATCATCAGCTGTTATGAAGCGCTTGCCACCTGGAGGGCACGGTGCCCAACACTTCACGTGGTTCCTGTCCTTTACTCCTCACGGCGGAGTCAGGGCTGGCGCCACCCCGTTCTACAGATCAAGAAGCATAAAATCAGGGCGGTGCACCTGTGGGGTCTGTCCCCGGAGGCTCTGACGCTGGCGGATTCTGCGCTGCTTTGTTGATTTGGTTTAATTT
>NW_011890449.1:5392-6959 GCF_000151845.1 Pteropus vampyrus
CGATGCAGGCAGGTTTTCCAGGATAGAGGCGCTCGTCGACCCAGGCTCTGAATCAGGAAGCGCGTGGACCACAGGCGGGCAGTTAAGGACATGGACGTGCTTCCTCTACTCTCTTTTTTTGTTTTTGGAGAATGAGCCAGGGGTAGTAACGAAGCTGACTCGAAGATCTGGGTTGCAGAGGGGCAGTCGCTACGCATTCTAGTGTAGGTTTCGGCGTGGGTGGTGCAAGGTTGCTCATTTGAGAACCTGCCCGTGAAGAGCCTACTGTGCGCCTTGCACTGTGCTGGGTGAGTTGGGGAGCGAGAGAGGGAAAGAGACAGACAGGTTGGCAGCGCATGTCAGTCCCCGCCACGGTGGAGCCCACGAGCTTGACGACGACCCGGCTCAGATCCCACCCGCCTGACCCGAGCACCTGTCCTCCAGTGAAGCATCGGCTGCACCCGTATGGCTGGGACGCCCCGCCCGAGCCTCGGTGCTCGGCGTGCGTGCGTGCGTGCGTGTGCATGCGTGCGTGAGAGGGCTGTGTGAGTGTCTGTGAGTCCATCGCTGTTTCTGTGTGTGAGTGCATGTGTGTGGGAAGGAAGCACTAGGGTGGGCTTTGCCCGAGGACACGTTTGGAGAGCTGGTCTGGAAGCAGCAGGTGGCTCGGGTGATGGCGCTGGATGGCTTGAAACCCACATCACCCGAGGCTGGGCTGGATGAGGATGCAGAGGGACATCGGGGAGGAAAGTGTTCAGAACCTGACTGAATGTGGGGCTGGAGGAGAGAGGAAGGAACTGAGCTGTCTGGGCCATTCTGCAGCCCGGATGAGCAGCGCACAGGAGGCCAGCAGGGGGTGCTGTCCGCAGCAGAAGCTGGTGAGGTTGGTCTCTGGGTAAAAAGCCGCAGGCTCTGTGGGCCAGTTCAGGAGGCATTGGGAGGTATGAGCAAGATGGAACGCAGTCCTAGGAACAGCCCCACAAATGCGCTCCCCTTGGAGGTGAAGGGCTTGTCAGGGACAGTGGGAGTGTCCACCCAGAGCAGAGCTCGGGAGGATAGGGAGAGGGCAGAGCACCCTTCAGGCCACCATCGGGGGTCCATGGGGCTGCTCACCGCGGAGCACCTGTGTGTTTCTGAGCAGGTGAAACAGAGTGGGCCCCTTGATGAGGGCGTGTGTCGGATGGAAGCAGGGAGGTGGCTTTGCGTGTGTCCCCACGCTGGGGCTAGCTCGTGGGCCTGGAATGCAGCCCCTACTGGCGCGCACATTTCTTACAGCCTTTTTGCTTTTATGCCTACAGATTATTCATCTGGTTAAGGGGAACTTTCCACAGTGCTTTGTTTTCATAAAAAGCAGCTAATATAAACCCCAGTGGGTCTGTTACTCGGAGTCGCCGTCTGTCTGCTGTTTGTTTTCTCGGCAGACCCCTCCCGGCCCCCACCTGGAAGCTGTCTCTTTGGCTGATCCAGTGTCGTAATCCTGGGTTCTGGCATCAGAGCCGTTGCTATGGGGACCTCACCGATTCGGCATTTTGATGATGGGTTCGATGAGGATGACTGTGAGGAGAGGGGAAGGTGGGGAGGGGGGTGG
>NW_011890449.1:8248-8822 GCF_000151845.1 Pteropus vampyrus
TTTCCACCGTCACACCAGCCCCATGTTCTCACAGGAAAACTTCCCTCGTCTTTGGCAAAATGAGAAAAACAAGGACAAGCCAGTGAGTTTTTCCTGTAAGTTAATTTTTTCCCCCATAGGTTTTGTTTTATTTTATTTTTTTAAAGAACTGTCTTTTATTGGGAGTTTTTGGCCTTCCTTCGTTTTTGGCATAAGCGTGTTCCCGCTTCGATTACGTAACAGTGACAATGGCTAGCAACTCGTTTGCTTGTTTGTGTTACCATGTCATTAAGTGGAAATCCTGCGTCGGCCCCAGATTTCTGGAAACTTCCCTGACATGAAATCTCAAAGTCCGGGAAGCACTGCTTTGGGTGGACAAAACATTTTCAGGCGTAATCTTGGTCCAGCTTCTTATTTCACAGAGAATGACCCTGTGTAATTGGCCGAGGCCATGCCATTGGGAGACAGCGGAGTGGGGACTTGCCCGGGCCTCGGGACCATGAGGAACAACCGAAGCCTTCTTATTGTCTGTCCAGCCTGTACCAACCTTTCACACAAGTCTGAAACCTCGCCTCCTCCTCCAGGAAGCCCTCTG
>NW_011890449.1:10293-11765 GCF_000151845.1 Pteropus vampyrus
GCTCCCCCAGTTCTACCTCTGACTCAGAAATTCGGGGCTTGGAGAGGAAGGCGCATCGGAGGCGCGAGCCAGCTGACGACTCGCTGCCTGAACTTAACTCAGTCTCTTCCTCTCCCCGAGCCCTGGTCTCCCCGCCTGGGGTGCAGTGATAATCATTCACTTGGCCGTGACGCCGGGGAAGGATGACAGGTGAGAAGTCTGAGGTGCGCCTCGCAAAAGAAAGAGCTAAAGGCAATCTTCGTAACCCGCGCAAATAAAAACCAATACTACAAACACAAAAGAATGGCTCCTTAGTGGAGGGGTACGTCCCGTGGTGGGTTGGCCTGGTTGGGCTCTTTGGGGCTCAGCTCACTGTTGTTTCCTTGGAAGTGTCTTCTACCCAGCTGGACATCTGGGCCCTGTCTTTAAGGTCCAGGTGGCCAGGCTTTTGGGGTCTGCATCTTAGAAGCCCTTCGCTTCAAGCCTACCGTCTGAGGCAGTTGGGGAGTACGGCCCTGTCGAACGACCCTTCTGCACGGCACTGGCCTCCAAGTCCTGAGACACTGTTCCCCACAGGATCACAGGCAAAGGGGGAGCCAGGGCGCCACCCTGCAAGTTTCCCCAAAGCCTCCAGAACAAGTGGTGAGGCACAGCACGGCCCCTCCTGCTGCCGTGAGCAGAGCCGCAAGGTGGGAGCAGCGGGTGGCATGGTGGCGGCGTCATCTCAGTGAGGGCTGGACGGTCTTCCTATGGCGGGCCGTACAGGTGGCTCTGCTCAAAGACTGCGATCCACGTCGCAGAAAGGGCGAAGCAGGACGCCACCGGCCACCCGCTCAGCCCCAGCTTACGTTCCGCCGGCAGGCCTGCTATGTCAACGTGGCAGCAGCGTCCTGAGGTAGGGACTGCGTCTCCTTGAAGAAGGATGCAGAGGGGAGAGGGCACCAAGATGCCTGCTGTCCATTCTTGGGTCTGTGGCTCCTCTGGACAGGAGGCTGAGCATCCCTGGGGGCTCTTTACAAGCATCAAGGCACAGAAAGCCAGAACTAAAAAGGGATTTCGCGACGGACGCATCCAGCATTCCCATTTCACAGATGAGAAAGATAAGGCTAGAAAGGAGCATGTCACGGGGCTCCTAGCTAGTTGGATGCAGAGAGGAGGCTGGAATCTGGGTTTGCTAGCTTCTGTTCTGGGGCTTTCCATGTATGTGCGTGGCGGGGGAGGGGGTTGGGCATGGGACACTTTACAGGAAGGCAATTCAAATAGAGAGCCCCATATTTCTAGGTCAAGGTGAGAGCTTGGCACCTCGGACAAGAGGCAAAACATGACAAGTACGTTTGCCTCGTAAACTCAGAACATGACCTGCCTGGGAGAGGCGTGCGAGTCGTGTGGAACACCAGATGACGTCATGGCCCCGACTTCCTCTTCGTGGCCATCTGCGCTGGGCTGTCGCGGGCATCCCGTGAGAACCCCACGCACGGAGCCTGTCCCTCAGC
>NW_011890450.1:0-718 GCF_000151845.1 Pteropus vampyrus
GACCTGCATTTGAATTCTGGCCTTTCCGCGGATTTTGAGTAGGTCACTTCCTCTCTCTGATTGTCCCTTTCAGCGTCTCTGAAATGGAGACGGCAGGGGCCGTGAGGGTTCAGGAAGATGACCGTGCGAGGTGCTGGCACGGGTCCTGGCACGCGGGAGCCCTCCCCTGCACCCCGGTAGCATCCTGCCCTTCCCAACCCACTTCCCTCCCCGCAAGGGGAAGTTGCTATTTTACAGACCCACCCAGGACAGAGAAATGGACCGCCGATGGCAGGAGTTCACACAGATGCTGAGAGGCAGAGGGACCTGTGGTGGCAAAGACGGAGGAAATATGGGTTGGTTGGCTACTTTTCTTCAAATCGGTTCTGTTCACCCAATGAATAGTCATGCTTTGGAAGTAAGGGAGGGTTTTCAAAAAGCCTTACAAGCCACCTGTGTCATCTGAGGGTTCAAGCTATTAAAAATAGAGCTTCCCTCCCTCACCCTCAGATGCGTCTGTCCTGCTCGTTCTCCTGGCAAAACTCTGAGCACGGAGCTGCCTGGCAGGCGATGGGTCACTGCCGCCTGCGTTGGTCCCTGCCTGCCAGGTGGCCACTATCTTTGGACATTTTTATTTTCCTTTGTGGGGAAGGATAATTATGGCCTCCATGCCCTGTGGCTGTATCCATTCTGCCTGCCCCAGACGGAGGCAAAGAACCTTCACAGTGCTCTCTTTTTT
>NW_011890450.1:7518-8900 GCF_000151845.1 Pteropus vampyrus
TCTGGGCTGCATTTGCCTGTATAAAATGAAGGCGTTGGCCTAAAATGATTTTAGGCTATAAAATTATATTATTCTAGTGCTTCAGCTCCTCTCAAGCGGAGCCATTGCCCAGTTGATAAAACACCTGCCTAGCCCTCCTGGATGGCCCGCCCCTGCCCTCGGCCCCTCCTGGCCCATATCTGTTGCAATGGAGCGCTTTAATTTCCTCCTTTGGTTTCATAATTCAAGGACAGCACCATCTGCCATATTAAATCCATACTCTCTGCTAGCCTCCTCATCAAAACAAGAGGTGGATAGAGGCTCCTGGCAGTTTGTTTCATGGATGGAACAGGAGCTGGCAGCACCAAATGGGACAGCTTTGGCCTCGCAAGCTGTCTTAATCCCCTAATCTCCTGGTGGGGCCCCTGAGCCCATTCTGTAATCCTCACAGCCTATCCCAGCCAGATCCCGATGATGAGGATGATGGTGATGGTGATGGTGACAGATGACATCCACCGAGGCTCTTCTGAGTCGGGCATTTTTCTTACCTGCTTTACGGATTTCTTTCATCCCCACCAGATCTCTGCGAGGAAGAAGCTAACAATAGTAACCCCACTTTATAGATGCAGAAACTGAGGCCCGGGAAGCTTAAGAAATTTGCCAAAGCCCACACACCCAGCAAACGACAGAGGCTGAACTTGAACTGGCCGGGAAATAAACACGTACAGAAAGACGGGCGGCCCGAGAGGACACGAGCCTCGCGGCCGAGCACCTGACCTTGGACTTGCTCACCCTCCTCTATTAAACATTCGAGGAGTCGAGGCCACCCTCCTTTATTAAACATTCAATCGACATATTTTTATTGAGCAGCCCACAGTGTGCCAGATGCTAAGTAAGCAGCAGCCAGCAGAGAATAACGCCCGGAGGGGACACAAAATGTCCCCCAGAGTGCAAAATCTGCCCCCTTTTGAGAAGCGCTGAGATCGGCAAAGCAGGCCCCGTGTGTGGAAGGGGCAGGAAGGAGGCCGAGCGTGGGAGAAGCAGGAAACGCGGTTAGGCCTGAGGGCAGTGGGCAGCGGGCAGCATGGCAGGGTCATCATGACAACGTGCTCCTTCCAACTCCCTAGAAAGTACTGAGTGACACTCACAGACTGTCTGCTCTGTGCCAGGCATGTCCAAGGACGGAGCACTTGCTGCGAGGGGATGGCAGTCGGCGTGGCTGGCTGAGGCCCGCGTGCCGGAGGAGGCAGCTGTCTGCACGGGGCTGTCCATGGTGACAGAATATCCTGGGCAGAAGGACAGCAAAGGGCTACTTCGAAGGCAGTCACCACAGAGCGGGAGGCCCTGGGAGGGCGATGTCTGGGCTGCCCCTCGAGGAGGCGCTAGCAGCAGCCGAGGCCTTC